>NC_135815.1:5963895-5976395 GCF_964213995.1 Mustelus asterias
TAAAACTCCCTTCCTAACATCACTGTGGATGTACCTACACACATGGCCTGCAGCGGTTCAAGAAGGCGGCTCACCATCACCTTCTCAAGGGGCAATTAAGGATGGGCAATAAATGCTGGCCTAGCCAGAAATGCCCACATCTCCCGAATGTGATGAAAGATAATGTCAGCTACTCAAAATGAAATCTCTTTTGTTCTCCTGGTATTCGGCAAATAAACAACATGTTATTACATCAACAATGTACAGTAAAATGCAGAACAGATCCAAATAGAAATCAAAATTCTGTGCTTTCAGAGTAGAGTTTGACTGGACCTGCCTTCAGATGGAACTATGCTTGATGAGCAACTGCAGGTTAAAAACAGACCTTAAAAATATTGTATGGTGCATCATTGCTTGTGTCATTGAGTTTATAAATAGGTGACAATTATTGTTCAAAAGGTATGTATAAGGTGAACATGACTTCATGCATCATTTGGGAGCCTTCTCTGTTAAACAGAAATGCCTTCAGGAAGGAATAATTGAAAAGGGTCATGAATTGACCCTTGTGTCAGGGGGTTAGCAGGCTAAATATGTAAGATTACGGGGATAGGACCTGGTCCATCACGCAAACCAGCCTCCCATCCATTGACTCTGTCTACACTTCCTGCTGCCTCGGAAAAGTAGCCAGCATAAGGACCCCAGGCACCCCGGACATACTAGCCAGAATTTTACTGGCACACCTGCCCCAGAATCAGGGCGGGCGAGGCTTGCAGCATGGCATTCTCCGTTGGCCTCGAGTGGGATCTTACCAGCCTCGGGTGGGCGTGGTGGTAAAATTCCTGCAACTCTCTTCCACCTTCTTCCATCGGGAAAAAAGCCTGAGGTCACGCACCAACAGACTCAAGAACAGCTTCTTCCCTGCTGCTGTCAGACTTTTGAATGGACCTACCTCGAACTGAGTTGATCTACACCCTAGCTATGACTGTAACACTACATTCTGCACTCTCTCCTTTCCTTCTCTATGAACGGTATGCTTTGTCTGTATAGCGTGCAAGAAACAATACTTTTCACTGTATGTTAATACATGTGACAATAAAAAATCAAATCAAATCAAATCAAGGTAATTAGTAGGAAAGAAGCTATGTAATTGCCACTATTTTTAAAAGCAGTAATTAGGATTAATTTGAGGTAGATTTGGAAGAGAAGGCAATAACACAGGCTAAGATAGATGAGCAAATTATTCTGAATGACCATGATATCATACAAGGGATAGTAAACAATGCAAATGTAACAGCAATTTATTAAATAGGGATAAGAAACTTCTTGCTGTTTATTAATGAACATCTGATTTAAGTTTATGGTGGTTTCTGAAGGTGACAATTTGCATTTATTTACACCTTTAAGATAGTAAACCGTCTCAAGGTGCTACACCGGAGTGTAATCAAACAAATTTAACATAATAAAGTATCAGGACTACTGATCAGAAAGCTTAGTCAAAGGGGTAAGTTTTAAGGACAATCTTACCTGAACAGGTGCCGGAGTGTGGCGGCGAGGGGATTTTCACAGTAATTTCATTGCAGTGTTAATGTAAGCCTACTTGTGATAATAATAAATAAACTTAAGTGAACTTAAGTTAACTAACGGAGAAGAGAGAGAGATAGAGAGGCAGGGAGATTTAGGGAGGAGATTCCAGAGCTCAGGGCCCCGGCAGCTGAAAGGGGGAGGGGGATTGGTGGGGGGGGGGGGGGGGGGTAGGGGGGGGGGGTAGGGGGGGTAGGGGGGGGGGGTAGGAGGGGGGGGGGGGGGAGGAGGGGGGGGGGGAGGAGAAGGGGGGGGGAGGAGGGGGGGGTGGGGGTGGTGGTGGGGGGGGCGGTGGTGGGGGGGGGGGGGAAACGGGGGGACGCGGGGAGTGGGGGGGGTGCCAAGGAGGCCTGAATTGGAGGAGCGTCGAGATTTCAGAGAGTTACAGGTTGGAAGAGATTACAGAGATAAAGAGGGGGAGGGATTTGAAAGCAAGGATGAGAATTTTGAAATCAAGGTATTGCCAACTCAAGCACCAATGGAGGTCAGTTCGCACACTCTAAGCCAGACATTGAACCTTCATTCATGATGGGCAGGATCTTACGGCGTCACTCGGGCGAGACCAGAAATTCCCGCCCAAAGTCACGGAGATTTCCACTGTCAGATCCTCGCCCACTCTGATTCCGTGGCGGGCGATGTGGTAGAGTTTCGGCCGTTGTATCAGCCATGGCAGACACAGGATTAGCAATTATTCCCAGGTTGTTGCATTGAGAACAGGAGATGGTCTGGAATTGTCACTATGTTCCCTTGACTCTTTCAGAAAGTACCATCGGATCAGCACCTGCAGGCTGAAACTCATAGTTTTCCAGCTAATTATTGCAAAAAAGCAGAGGCGCAGCAATATACTGGAGGCACAATAGTTAAAAAATCCTCAAGAAAATACAGTCAAATCCACAGCAGAGAAACAACCCATTTCTATTATGCTGTAAATACGAACCACCTCCCACTCTAATTATCCCTTCCCACCCTATCCTCAGTATCTCACTATTCCTTTCTCCCTCATGTACATATCAAGCCTCCCTTAAATGCATCAATCTGATCTGCTGTAAGCACTGTGGCAGCAAGTTCCATATACTCAGCGCTCATTAAATTCTTGTGTTAGGTGACTATCTTATATTTATGCTCCCATATTCTCAACTCGCTCATAAATGGAAGCAATTTCTTCCTATCCACGTTACGCAACCCACCCATTACCCTCAGAAACCTTAATCAGATTCATTCTTAATCTTCTGTTTCCCGTTGAAAGAGTCACGGCCTGCACCACCTTCCCTGATAGCTGCATTCAAAGTTTTATTTTTCCGTGTTCCTGTGAAACACTGGGGCATTTTTGTCACGCTGAAGGTGTGATATAAACATGTTCCTGGGCAATTCTGCTAAATCTTTGCTAGTTTTTCTCTACTTGTGCCAATTCTTCAATTTCCCTTCAGGAAGACGAAGACCTCAGCTGTCCCGAGCACTCCATAGAATCATAGAATCCCTACAGTGCACAAGGAGGCCATTCGGCCCATCGAGTCTGCACCAACCACAATCCCACCCAGGCCCTATCCCCATAACCCCATGCATTTACCCTAGTACTCCTTAATACTAAGGGGAAATTTAGCATGGCCAATCCACCTAACCCGCACATCTTTGGACTGTGGGAGGAAACCTGGGCACCCGGAGGAAACCCACACAGGCACAGGGAGAATGTGTAAACTCCACAAAGACAATGACCCAAGCCAGGAATCAAACGCGGGTCCCTGGCGCTGTGAGGCAGCAGTGCTAACCACTGTGCCACCGTGGCACTCCCTCCACATTTGGTCTGGCCTCGGTTCTAGTTTAATATTATCTTCCTGATTTTGTATTCTATTCCTCCAGAAATGCACCCCAGTTATGTGTTTCCTTGTAGCCCTCATCAACTTTGCCCCTTTCTGTGACTTATCGATCTGCGTCCCCTGCTCTCTCTGTAATCTCTATCTCATTTTATAATGGGAGAAAACAGCCTTTTTATTCCTCCGACTAAAATGAAACATTGCATCTCCTGCTGCCTTGAATTCTATTTGCCTTTTATCCACCCACTCTGCAGGCTTGTTTATGCCTTCCTACATACTGATGCAGTCATCCACATTATTAGCTATGCAAGCAAATTTGACATCATCTGCTAACTTTGACAGAGCTTATGTTTATGTCCTAATTGTTTATGTATGCTGAATGTCAGTGGAACTCGAACAAGATACCACCTCATCCCTTCGACCAGTCCAATAAACTCTTTCTACTCTCACCCTCTGCTTTCCATTCATAACCTTCACTGACTCCTGTCTCCACATGCCCCAGCCTTGTCACGAATCTTTTATGTGGCATCTCAGGTCACTGACTGTGTGGAGTTTGCATGTTCTCCCCGTGTCTGCGTGGGTTTCCTCCGGGTGCTCCGGTTTCCTCCCACAGTCCAAAGATGTGCAGGTTAGGTGGATTGGTCATGCCTAAATTGCCCCTTAATGTCAGGGAGACTAGCTAGGGTAAATGTTATGGGGATAGGGCCTGGGTGGGATTGTGGTCGGTGCAGACTCGATGGGCCAAATGGCCTCCTTCTGCACTGTAGGATTCTATGATTCTATGATCTTTCTGAATGTCCATGCTTTTTTTTATTCATTCGTGGGACATGGGCGTCGTGGGCTGGCCAGCATTTATTGCCCATCCCTAGTTGCCCTTGTTCAGAGGGCAGTTGAGAGTCAACCACATTGCTGTGGCTCTGGAGTCACATGTAGGCCAGACCAGGTAAGGATGGCAGATTTCCTTCCCTAAAGGACATTAGTGAACCAGATGGGTTTTTCCAACAATTGACGATGATTTCATGGTCATCAGTAGATTCTTAATTCCAGATATTTTTTATTGCATTCAAACTCCACCATTTGCCGTGACAGGATTCGAACCCGGGTCCCCAGAACATTAGCTGCGTTTCTGGATTAATAGTCGAGCGATAATACCACGAGACCATCGCCTCCCCCTAAATAACATATACATGGTGTTGGCAGTGTCAACGTTAAAAATTTAACGTTTTAAAGTTTATTTATTAGTCACAAGTGGGCTTACATTAACACTGCAATGAACTTACTATGAAGATCCCCTAGTCGCCACACTCCGGTGCCTGTTCGGGTACACTGGTGGACAATTTAGCATGGCCAATGCACGTAACCAGCAATTCTTTCAGACTGTAGAAGGAAACCGGAGCACACAGAGAAAACCCACGCAGTCACGGGGAGAATGTGCAAACTCCGCACAGATAGTCACCCAAGCCGGGAATTGAATCCAGGTCCCTGGCACTGTGAGGCAGCAGTGCTAGCCACTGTGCTACCGTGCCACCCCAGTTCATACCTGGCTCATGTGTTAATAAATTACCATCTGGAACAAAACCTACTTATTCTATTTACTTTTCAAATCAATCCTCCTGGCCTCATCTCCACAGATAATTCATTGCCAGGGCTTCACTTTGAACATAGGTGAGGAAAGAAGCTTTTGTTTTAACTCTGTTACTTTAGGAAAAATATGGGATAAGGTTAAAAGATTTTTCTTCTTTTTTGCAATGGTGTCAAGGGATGTGCTTACATGGTTTTGTGGTAATGCAACCCTGTGGTGCAGTGGGTAGATGTTCCCCCTCGTGGGACAGTCTAGAACAAGATGTCAGAGTGAGAGGACATGGGTTCAGCACTGAGATGAGGAGAAACTACTTCTCTCAGAGGGTTGTGAATGTGTGGAACTCAGTGCCTCAGAGCGCAATGGGTAAAGGTTCAATCAACAGATTCAAGAAAGAGATGGATATGTTTCTGATGAAAAGTGGGAGAAAGGGTGATGGGGAGCAGGCAGGAAAGTGGAGTTGAGATCAGGATAAGATCAGCCATGATCGTGTTAAATATCAGAGCGGGCTGAATTGCCCACTCCCGCTCCTAATTCTTATGTTCCCATGTAGTGTCCCTACCTCTAAACCAGAAGGTGTGGGTTCAAGTCCCACTCCAGGACTTGATGACCATGGAAGTTGTGTTTATAACACGGCCAAACAGGCTGATTATCAGCCTGTAAATCTTTCCAATGCATCTGACAGCAGGGTGGTAAGAGTGGGAGAGTTCCCCAGTCAACCAGGCTGCAGAAGACAGCAGCAAACCACTGCAATATTTCACCAAATACAACCATGGACCAATCCAATGGAAGTCCATGGTTGCCAATGTCCTTTTGATAGAAAAGAAGGTGATAGGAGAGGAAGTATTGGAATCTGGTTAGCTTAGCTAGCTGGATGGCTGGTGTGTGGCACAAAATAATGTCAAAATGATGGGCTCAATCCCTCTAATAACTCAGGTAGTTTGTATGGCATGCCTCCTCAACTTGCCTCACAGTTATATCAAGGCATGATAGGAAGTTTCGGTTAGTGAGGGCAACACGGTGGCACAGTGGTTAGCACTGCTGCCTCACAGCGCCAGGGACCCGGGTTTGGTTCCCGGCTCGGGTCACTGTCTGTGTGGAGTTTGCACATTCTCCCTGTGTCTGTGTGGGTTTCATAAGAACATAAGAACATAAGAAATAGGAGCAGGAGTAGGCCATCTAGCCCCTCGAGCCTGCCCGCCATTCAATAAGATCATGGGTGCTCCGGTTTTCTCCCACAGTCCAAAGATGTACAGGTTTAGTGGATTGGCCCTGCTAAATTGACCCTACTGTCAGGGGGATTAGCAGGGTTAATATGTGGGGTTACGGGAATAGGGTCTGGGTGGGATTGTGATTGGTGCAGACTTGATGGGCTGAATGGCCTCCTGCTGCACTGCAGGGATTCTATGCTTCTATACCCAGAGATAGACAAGTAGCATTCTGGTATGAGCCATATTTGGAAGATAAAAGGTACAAGAGAAATATAGGTAGGGTTGTAAGATAGCCCTAGAAATGAAATTAATTCTCCCAGTATAGATCGGTTCAATGGATCATTGATACAAGAGTTAGGAAAGGCTGGTTATAATTGAGAAAGAACCATCGCAGAATAAATGGGAATAGAAATGAGCAATATCGAGTCAAAGCTATTACACTCACTCATTGATAAGTATCTCCAGAGCTGGTTGGACTAGAAGGCAAGGCCATGACAAATCATAATTCCTTTTGTTGATATAAGCATCATTTGTCACCGTGGATCAGTGCAGCCTTCTCACATTGGTGTCAGAAAGTTGTGAGTTCAAGTCCCACTCCAGACACTTGAGTATAAGATCTCAGTTGACTCTTCAGTGCAGTACCGAGTGAGTGCTGTGCCCTTGGAAATGTTGGGTGGGATTCTCTGGCCGCGCTCACCCCAAAACGAGAGAATCCTGTCCGAGATCAATGGACCTTTGCGTGGTCCGCCCCCCCAGTGGGAATCATAGCGGGCAAGATGGGAGAATTCCCCCATTTATCTTTCAGATGAGACAACATATAAAGTTTATTTATCAGTCACAGTAAGAAGTCTCACAACACCAGGTTAAAGTCCAACAGGTTTATTTGGTATCACGAGCTTTTGGAGCTCTGAAAGCTCGTGATACCAAATAAATCTTTTGGACTTTAACCTTGTGTTGTGAGACTCCTTGCTGTGCCCACCCCAAACCAACGCCAGCATCTCCACATTATTAGTCACAAGTAAGGCTTACATTAACACTGCAGTGAAGTTACTGTGAAATTCCCCGAGTCGCCACAATCTTGCATCTGTTCAGGTCAATGCACCTAACCAGCACATCTTTGGACTGTGGGAGGGAACTGGAGCACCCGGAGGAAACCCACGCAGGCATGGGGAGAACATGCAGACTCCACACAGACAGTGACCCAAGCCAGGAATCAAACCCGGGTCCCTGGCGCTGTGAGGCAGCAGTGCCGCCCCATATGTAGGAGTAGAAGATCCCAACAAACTATTACAAAGAGTAGGGGAGTTCTCCGCAGAGTCCCAGCCTATATTTATTTACCCCTCAGCCAACATCACTGGTACAGATTATCGCACGATGTGGAGATGCCGGCATTGGACTGGTGTAAACACGATAAGAGTTTTAACAACACCAGGTTAAAGTCCAACAGGTTTGTTTGGTAGCAAATGCCATTAGCTTTCGGAGCCCTGCTCCTTCGTCAGATGGAGTGGATATCTGCTCCATCTGATGAAGGAGCAGCGCTCCGAAAGCTAATGGCATTTGCTACCAAATAAACCTGTTGGACTTTAATCTGGTGTTGTTAAAACTGTTACAGAGATTATCTCATCATTATCGCATTACCTTTTGTGGAATCTTGCTGGACAGAAATTTCCTGGCATGTTTCCGTCAGCACTGAGGTGTTCGAGGAACATTTCAATGAGTGTGTAATTGCCTGTCAAGTCCTTTGAGAATCCCTGAAATGATGAAAGGTGCCCGGCACATGCAATTATTTCATTCTCTTCGCAACATTCCCTTCAGAATTCCTTTGAAAATGTAGCGGCAGTGGGTTGGAAAGTGGCGGGTAACAATCGCACCACGCAAAGTGCAGACAATTTTCACTGCCCACAGCCACTGGCGTGTTGTCCTTGTGGTCAGGAGTTCAGTCTGAGCTGTTTGAACTGTCGCACTCTCTGTACGATGAAATGTATTTATCAGCACAGCAAGTGGCTACGCTTGTGATGCCACTCCATCAAATCGCCGTCACACCAGAATGCAATATTGCCAGCACACCTGTTGAGTGTGTCTCTTCCATATTTTACAGTAACAGCAGTAAACTCCTCATTGAGTGCCCATAGACTTCGCTGTTTGAAAATCATGGCGTTTCCTCTCCCGGTGTTTGCGACTGACCGTACTGTTCCATTGCACGAGAACCTTTTCCTGTTGCACACAGAAAATGTTGCAAATCTGCGATACAAGCAGAGAGGGATGGGTCTTCATAGCGAGCCAGCTAAAGAGAGGAGGGTTGGGTTCCAGCCTCCCATCCATTGACTCTGTCTACACTTCCCCCTGCCTCGGAAAAGCAGCCAACATTATTGAGGACCCCACGCCCCATTCTCTCTTCCACCTTCTTCCGTCGGGAAAAAGATACAAAAATCTGAAGTCAAGAACAGCTTCTTTCCTGCTGCCATCAGACCTTTGAATGGACCTAAGTTGCATTAAGTCGATCTTTCTCTACACCCTAGCTATGACTGTAACACTACATTCTGCACTCTCTCCTTTCCTTCTCTATGAACGGTATGCTTTGTCGGTATCGTGTACAAGAAACAATACTTTTCATTGTATACTAATACATGTGACAATAATAAATCAAATCAAATCAAATAAAGGTAATTATTAGGAAAGAAGCTATATAATTGCCACTATATTTGAAAACAGTAATTAGGATTAATTTGAGGTAGATTCAGAGGAGGAGACAATAACACAGGCTAAGATAGATCAGCAAATTATTCTGAATGACCATAGTATCATACAAGGGATAAAAACAATGCAAATATAACAACAATTTATTAAATAGGGAAAAGAAACCTTCTTGCTGTAGACTGTAACACTACATTCTGCACGCTTTCCTTTCCTTCTCTATGAACAGTATGCTTAGTCTGTATAGCGCACAAGAAACAATATTTTTCACTGTATACTAATACATATGACAATAAAAAATCAAATCAAGTCAAAATCAGGTTCAGTGGCAAAATTCCAGCCTTTAAATCAAAGGAATGTGAGTTCAAATCCCATCCATCCCAAGGTGTTCAGTACTTAATCTGGGTTTGGAGTTTAGAGTACTTGGAGTATTGTGAGCAGTTTTGGTCCCCGTATCTAAGGAACGATGTGCTGGCCTTGGAAAGGGTCCAGTGGAGGTTCACAAGAATGATCCCTGGAATGAAGAGCTTGTCGTATGAGGAACGGTTGAGGACTCTGGGTCTGTGCTCGTTGGAGTTTAGAAGGATGAGGGGGGATCTTTTTGAAACTTACAGGATACTGCGAGGCCTGGATAGAGTGGACATGGAGAGGATGTTTCCACTAGTAAGAAAACTAGAACCAGAGGGCACAACTTCAGGCTAAAGGAACGATCCTTTAAAACAGAGATGAGGAGGAGTTTCTTCAGCCAGAGAGTGGTGAATCTGTGGAACTCTTTGCCGCAGAAGGCTGTGGAGGCCAGGTCATTGAATATCTTTAAGACAGAGATAGATAGGTTCTTGATTAATAAGGGGATCAGGGGTTATGGGGAAAGGGCAGGAGAATGGGGATGAGAAAAGTATCAGCCATGATTGAATGGCGAAGTTGACTCGATGGGCTGAGTGGCCTAATTCTGCTCCTATGTCATAGAGTCATAGAGGTTTACAGCATGGAAGCAGGCCATTCGGCCCAACTTGTCCACACCGCTCTTATGGTCTTATGGCTGACGTTAAGTAAACCAATTGGTTATTTCTTTGGGATTGATAAAGTTTTTTAGATGACTCATGGTTAGGTGGATGTGAGTAATCTTTGACTGAAGGAGCAGTGATTTGCCTTGGTGTCCCTGTGACCTCTCCTCTTCCAACCAACACCACTGAATTCTTTTAGTCGGTCATTTTAAAATTGATTTGCAGTTTCACAGAATTGTTACAGCACTAAAGGAGGCCATTCAGCCCATCGCGTCAGCACCAGCACTTCGAATGAGCAGTGCACCTAGTGCCATTCCCACCTTCTTCCATAGCCTTGCACATTCTTCCTTTTCGGATATTAATCTAATTCCCTCTTGAATGCCTCGATTGAATCTGCCTCCACAACCCTCTCAGGCAGTGTATTCCAGAGTCGAACCACTCGCTGCGTGGAAAAGCTTCTCCTCGCTTCTCCATTTCTTCTTTGGCCAATTAATGTGCACTCTTGACGTCGATGCCTCCACCTTGGAACCACTCTTGCGATTCTTTCTGCACTCTCTCTAATGCCTGCTCAAATTTCCGAAAGTGTGTGGCACCCAGAACGGGACATAATTCCCCAGTTGAGGCCAAACCAATGTTTTATACAAGTTTAATGTGACCTCCTTGCTCTCATACTCTCTATTATATGCCTAATTACCGGGAGCATAATTAACCCCGCCCTCAACCTGCCTTAATTCCTTCAATAATTTATGCACATGTACACCGGGTCCCTCTGCTCCTGCATGCTTTGAGAACTTTACCCTTTTATTTTGTGTCTCCGTGTTCTTCCAGCCAAAATGAATCACTTCACATTTCCCTGCACTGAACTTCATTTGCCACTTGTCCACCCATTCCACCAACTTGTCTCTGTCCTTTAGCAGTTCTATTCGATCCTCCCCTGTTCACAATACTGATATAGAAACATAGAAACTAGAAGCAGGAGGAGGCCATTTGGCCCTTCGAGCCTGCTCCGTCATTCAGTTTGATCATGGCTGATCATCCAATTCAATATCCTGATCCCCCCTTCCTCCCCATATCCCCTGATCCCTTTAGCCCCAAGAACTATATCTAATTTATTCTTGAAATCAGGCATTTTGGCCTCAACTACATTCTGTGGGAGTGAATTCCACACATTCACCACCCTCTGGGTGAAGAAATTTCTCCTCACCTCAGTTCTAAAAGGTTTACCCCTTATCCTCAAATTATGACCCGTAGTTCTGGACTCCCCCATCATTGGGAACGTTCTTTCTGAACCTCCCCTGTCTAACCCTGTTAGAATTTTATAAGTTTCCATGAGATCCCCTCACACTTCTAAACTTCAATGAATAGAATGAATAGTGTGTGTGTGTGAGTTTGTGTGTGTGTGTGTCTGTGTGAGTGTGAGTGTGTGTGTGAGTGTATGTGAGTGTGTGTGTGAGACTGTGTGTGAGTGTGTGTGCGTTTGTGACTGTGTGTGTGAGTGTGTGTTTGTGAATGTGTGTGTGTGTGAGTGTGTGTTTCAGTGTGTGTGAGTGTGTGTGTGTGAGTTTGTGTGAATGTGGGCGTGTGTGAGAGTTTGTGTGCGTGTGTGTGTGTGAGTGAGCGTGTGTGTATCAGTGTATGTGAGTGTTTGTGTGTGTGTGAATATGTGTCTGCGTGTGTGTGTGTGTTTGAGTGTGCGTGAGTTTGTGTGCGTGAGTTTGTGCGTGTGAGTGTGTGTGTTTGAGTGTGTGTGTGTGTGTGCGAGTGTGTGTGAGTGTGTGAATTTGTGTGTGTGAGTGTGTGTGTGTGTGTGTGATTTTGTGTGTGTGTGCGTGTGTGAGTGTGTGTGTGTGTGTGTGTGTGTGAGTGTGTGAGTGTACCCATGCGTGTGTATGTGTGAGTGTATGTGTGTGTGTGTGTGTGTGTGTTTGTGTGCGTGTGTGAGTTTGTGTGTATGAGTATCTGTGTGAGTGTGTGTGTGAGTGAGCTTGTGTGTGTGTGCGTGACTGTGTGTGTGTGTGACTGTGTGTGTGAGTGATTGTGTGTGAGTGTGTGTGTGAGTGTGTGTGCATTTGTGACTGTGTGTGTGAGTGTGTGTTTGTGAGTGAGTGTGTGTTTCAGTGTGTGTGAGTGTGTGTGTGTGAGTTTGTGTGAATGTGTGTGAGAGTTTGTGTGCGTGTATCTGTGTGAGTGTGTGTGTGAGTGAGCGTGTGTGTATGAGTGTATGTGAGTGTTTGTGTGTGTGTGAATATGTGTCTGCGTGTGTGTGTGAGTGTGTGTTTGAGTGTGTGTGTGAGTGTGTGTTTGAGTGTGTGTGAGTTTGCGTGTGAGTTTGTGCGTGTGAGTGTGTGTGTGTTGAGTGTGTGCGTGTGAGTGTGTGTGTGCGAGTGTGTGTGAGTGTGTGTATTTGTGTGTGTGAGTGTGTGCGTGTGTGTGCGTGTGTGTGTGTGTGATTGTGTGTGTGTGTGTGAGTGTGTGTGCGTGTGTGTGTGAGTGTACCCATGCGTGTGTATGTGTGAGTGTATGTGTGTGTGTTTGTGTGCGTGTGTGAGTTTGTGTGTGTGAGTATCTGTGTGAGTGTGTGTGAGTTTGTGTGTGTGAGTATCTGTGTGAGTGTGTGTGTGTGTGAGTGAGCTTGTGTGTG
>NC_135815.1:6951971-7185493 GCF_964213995.1 Mustelus asterias
TCCTGGGGGGGTCTGCCTCCCGTCATGGAGGGTCTGCCTCCTGGGGGGGTGTCAGCCGGGGTGAGGGGGTTTGGGGGATCGCCACTGCTGGGTGAGGGGGGTGGACATCGGGGCACACCAGGATTGGGGGGGGAGTCAGGACTGGCCTGGGAATTGTCGTGGGGGGGCCACGATCAGTCCATGGGTTGGGGAGGAGGGGGGCTGGAGGGGCAGGACTACGGGGGTCCCAGGCTGGCCAGCGATCGAGCTGGCCAGCAAACAGGGAGACTGACAGACCGGGGCCACTGTGCAAGTCAATTACCAGGGGCATTGGTTTAAGGTGCGAGGGGCAAGGTTTAAAGGAGATGTACAATGCAAGTTTTTTACACAGAGGGTGGTGGATGCCTGGAACTCGCTGCCAGGGCAGGTAGTGGAAGCAGGTACGATTGTGACTTTTAAGGAGCATTTTGACAGATACATGGATCGGATGAGAATAGAGGGATATGGTCCCCGGAAGGGTCGGGGGTTTAGTTCAGTCGGGCAGCATGATCGGTGCAGGCTTGGAGGGCCGAAGGGCCTTTTCCTGTGCTGTAACTTTCTTTGTTCTTTGTGATGGAGTTCGATAGTGAGAGGTGGCAGGGGGATCGTCTAGGACCAGCCCAGAGTGATGAATCGTCTGATTCAGCACCGCACCTCTGGTCTAATTCAATGGGTGGGATTTCCCAGCCTTTCCCACCGACGGAATCTTCCGGTCCTGCCGATGGCGACCCCTCAAGGCGGGTTGCCCAGTGGTGGAACGGGCGGGCCACGCAAAATGCCATAGACATCGGTGGTGGGACTGGAAGATCTTGCCAGCGGCCAATGGCGAGCTGCTCCCACTACCGGAAAACATGCCGCTGGGAGAGGGTCTGGAAAATCCCACCCACTGACTCCTCTCAAAATAAAGGAATAAGAACTTTGCCCTGAGAACGAAACGGCAGAATATCGACATGTTGCGATTTCAGACTTAATTTCAAAAAGATGTGAGTGTCAGGAGTGAAACGTTGTGAGCAGAGATGAAAGCTCCAAGGCATTCGGAAAAGAACTAAAATATATATATTGGATGTGATCCGGTGAGGTATGGCACCAATGCTGCTTCATCACATGGATTTCACTGAATGAAAATATTGTGTGTGTAAATATGATCATTTGACCTAGATTTATACTTACGAGCATTAGTGAGCTGTCTTTTCAGGGGCTGACACTCTGGTGCAGTACTGAGGGAGTGCGCCATTGCTGGATGGGACTTCCTCTGAATGTGGCTTGAAACCTCTCAGGTGGATGTAAAAGATTCCCATGGCTGCTGTCTCGAAGAGAGGGCCGTTCTTCCTGGTCTCCTGGGCACTATTCACCCTCCAACCGGTATGACTTTAAACAGATGATCTGGTCATTTATTCCCCTTCTGATTGTGGGAATCTTGCTTTGTGTATTAAATTAGTGACCGCATTTCTAATGGAGCTGAATGTCACACTGCTAAACAAGCAGGCTTTGTGTGGGCAACTCACCCCCGCCCCCCCCTTTTTCAGAGCTGCTACCTGTGCTTTCCAATGTATACCTGGTGTGAGCATCGTGCGATGTATCCTGTGGGCTTCCTGTTCCAATGTCCACTGTACCATTTTGAGCTTGGATTTATCTTCCGCTGTTACGCCGTGTGGAAATGTATTTGATTGCATTCGGTAAAAACCGCTTGATTGTATAAAACACATCGTCAATTTGAATAAAAAGATGAATTATTCAATTATTTCTTAACTGCTTATTTTGCACAATGTGAGGATTTTCCAATCTCTCCTTCACAGGCACTTTATTAGAAAATGAACTCACATTGCTTTCCTCAGAGCTGTGCTATGATTGAGAATTTTGTTTCATTAAATGCCTTTTGGAACAAAGAATTGGCACAATTCACCGATGAATAAACAATACATTTGGACGGAAATCTGTTAACAGTGGATTGATCTAGCTATCAGAGCAAACAGAAACCTTGTTATAAAACGCACCATTCTTTTAGATGTGGTCAGCCATTGTTGGCCTTGAGAAGGTGATGGTGAGCTGCCTTCTTGAACTGTTGCGGCATGGGTGGCCCAAGTGCTTCCACAATGCTGTTGGGGAAGGACTTTCCAGCATGTTGACCCTGCCACAGTGAAGGACAGCTCCAGATCAGGATGGTGTGCGGCCTGCAGGTGGTGGTGTTCCCATGCGTTTGCTGCCCTTGTCCTTCGAGGTGGGAGAGGTGGCGGGTTTGGAAGGTGCTGTCGAAGGAGGTTTGGCGAGTTGCCAGAGTTCATTTTGTAGATGGCACGCACTGCTGCCACCGTGCGTCAATGGTGGAGGGAACGGGAAGTTTAAACAAATGGGGTGTGGAGCAAGTGGAAGAGTGTTGAGATCAAATCGGTTAACGTTTCAGACCAGCCAAGAAAAACAAAATCATAAAAACACTGAATTCCTACAATTTATATAGGGGATGACAGCAGCAATTTCATTGGACTAGTAATCCAGAGACCCAGGTTAATACTCTGGTAATGTGGGTTTGCAACCCACTTCAGGAATTAAAAGGATTCAATTATTTTTCTTTTAAATCTGTAGTTGAAAGCTGATCACAGTAACAGTGACTGTGAAGCTGTTGTTGATTGTAGTAAAATCCCATTTTGTTCATTAATCCAGTTTTAAGAAGGGGATCTCCCATCCTTACCTCCATGTGATTCCAGACCCACAACAACGTGGTCTATTCTTAGCTGCCTTCTGAAATGGCACTAGCAAATACCAACTGATTCAAGAACAGTGGATAAAAGGAAATTACTGCAGATGCTAGAATCTGAAACCAAAAGAGAAAATGCTGGAAAATCTCAGCAGGTCTGGCAGCAGCTGTAAGGAGAGAAAAGAGCTGACGTTTCGAGTCCAGATGACCCTTTGGCAAAGACTCAAGAACAGTTTCTTCCCTGCTGCCATCAGACTTTTGAATGGACCTACCTCGCATTAAGTTGATCTTTCTCCACACCCTAGCTATGACTGTAACACTACATTCTGCACTCTCTCCTTTTCTATATACAGTAGGTTTCGTCTGTATAGCGTGCAAGAAACAATACTTTTCACTGTATATTAATATGTGTGACAATAATAAATCAAATCAAATCAAGTCAAAAGTCAGTTCAAGGGCAATTAGGAATGGCAACAAATTCTGGCCTTGTCACCGATGCCCACATCCCATCGAAACATGAAAAAGAAAGTCCTGGCAAATTGAATCTAAGATAGACTTCAGAGGACCATAGATTGCAGACACAATTTGTGCCAGGGGATTAGCAGGGTAAATGTGTGAAGTTACGGGAACAGGGCCTGGATGGTTTTGTGGTTGGTGCAGATTCGATGGACTGAATGGCCTCCTTCTGCACTGTATGGATTCTATGTTCTGTATATCTGTGCACATATCTGTGTAACTCTTACCCAGTTGTTATTCATATGAATATGAATAATGCTCATCTTATTTCAACTTCTAGCCCATCCAGACAGCTTCTGCTAATAGCGAGATTGTAACACATTAAATCATATTATCTTCCAGAATATCTTTGTGTTAAGCAGATGAGCTTTTCAATATGCTTTCTGAGATGAGTTGTTGAAACCTATGTCATAGCAGCCTTTGTACCTGTGAGGCAAAGGATTTTTTTAAACAGTGACAGGAGAGAGACAGCCAGGGAGCTAAACTAATCAATCACCAAACTTCAAGGTGTTTGACCAACTTTCCTCACTCAGCGAGTGGAACAATGGGGAACGGAGATGTAATCATCTTACCCCAAGGCCAGTTGTCCGTCACCAATCACCCACTTATTTACAGTGGTAGCTGAGTGCCGTTCAGTGGTTACAGAGTGCAGCTCATTCCTGAGTCTATCGACTGCCAGCCTGAGTAGGTCCAGCTGGTTTTAAACCCCTCCCACTGCTCATCGAAGATAGGATCAGGAGGAGGCCATTTGGCCCTTCGAGCCCACTCCACCATTCATTAATCATGGCTGATCATCCAACTCAATAGCCTAATCCTGTTTTCTCTCCATAACCTTTGATCCCATTCGCCCCAAGTGCTATATCCAGCCACCTCTTGACTACATTCAATATTTTGGCATCAACTACTTCCTGTAGTAATGAACTCCACAGGCTCACCACTCTTTGGGCAAAGAAATGTCTCCTCACCTCAGTCCCAAATGGTCTATCCTCAATCCTCAGACTGTGACCTCTGGTTCTGGACTCCCCCACCATTGGGAACATCCTCCCTGCATCTATCCTGTCTCGTCCTGTTGGAATTTTATAAGTCTCTGTGAGATCCCCCCCTTCATCCGTCTGAACTCCAGCGAAAACAATCCTAACCTAGTCAATCTCTCCTCATACATCAGTCCCACCATCCCCACAATCAGCCTGTTGAACCTACTCCTTCCCTATTGGGCGAACATCCACTCGCCTAAGACTGGAGTTCATATTTAATGAGGTCCGCGGGGAGATGTGTTGATGACCGCCCCGCCCCGCCACTCCCCCGCCCCCCCCCCCCCCCCCCCCCCCCGCCGTCCCCCGACCCCTCCAATGGCCATCAGAACAGGAGATTTCTCCCCGCCTTAGCTTCAAGAGATTTGCAAATGTTGCTGCAGTGGAGACACCAAGGGTAAGGAGTGGAGCAGCCTGTCACTGTCTTCACAGGAGTCTCCTTGTGAAGACAGAGGGACAACTTCAATAGCTTTCTTCTTCTGGTTACCTGGATATATGTGGAAAGCCACAGAAGTGGATGTTCTCACACGGAGGTTGCACACTCACCTTGTGAATACAGTAAGAAGTCTCACAACACCAGGTTAAAGCCCAACAGGTTTATTTGGGATCACGAGCTTTCGGAGCGCTGCCCCTTCATCAGGTGAGTCACCTGATGAAGGAGCGGCGCTCCGAAAGCTCGTGAATCCAAATAAACCTGTTGGGCTTTAACCTGGTGTTGTGAGACTTCTTACTGTGCCCAGCCTAGTCCAACGCCGGCATCTCCACCTTGTGAAAAGGCACAGCCTTACCCAACTCCAGATTGTCAGCATCCAGAATCATCTGGGCACCACAAGTCCTGGAAAATTTGGTGGGGGGAGGGGCAGTAGGGTGGGGGGGAGGAAAGATAATGTTGCTCACCCTGATTTTATGCCCATTAATTGAAGTGATTTGATTTGATTTTGATTTGATTTATTATTGTCACATGTATTAACATACATTGAAAAGTATTGTTTCTTGCGTGGCTCTGCAGACAAAGCATACCGTTCATAGAGAAGGAAAGGAGAGGGTACAGAATGTAGTGTTACAGTCATAGGTACGGTGTAGAGAAAGATCAACTTAATGCAAGGTATCCATTCAAAAGTCTGATGGCAGCAGCAGGGAAGAAGCTGTTCTTGAGTTGGTTGGTACGTGTCCTCAGATTTTTGTATCTTTTTCCCGATGGAAGAAGGTGGAAGAGAGAATGCCCGGGGTGTGTGGGGTTCTTGATTTTGCTGGTTGCTTTTCTGAGACAGTGGGAAGTGTAGACAGTGTCAATGGGTGTGAGGCTGGTTTGTGTGATGGACTGGGCTTCATTCACGACCCTTTGTAGTTCCTTGCAGTCTTGGGCAGAGCAGGAGCCATACCAAGCTGTGATACAACCAGAAAGAATGTTTTCTACGGTGCATCTGTAAAAGTTGGTGAGAGTCGTAGCTGACATGCCGAATTTCCTGAGGCTCCTGAGAAAATAGAGGTGTTGGTGGGCTTTCTTAACTGTTAAAGCCGGGTCTCTGGCGCTGTGAAGCAGCGGTGCTAACCACAATGCCACTGTGCCACCCAAATTCTGTCTTGAATAACCTCAATGACCCAGCCTCCATTACTCTCTGCGGAAGAGAACTTTGCAGACTAATGACCCTCTGAGAGAAAACATATTCTCCCCATCTCTGTCTTTACAGGACCACTCTTAATTCTTATCTGTGCCCCCTCATTCCTGTTTCCCCCACAAGGGGAACCATCCTCCAGATACCCATCCTATCAGATCCCCTCGGAATCAGAAACATTTCAATAAGGTCACCTCTCATTCTATTCTATTATCATTACGTGGATCAACTGAACCGCTGGAAAAGACAGGGGGACATTTTTTAATCATTTGTGGGACGTGGGCGAGCTAGACCAGCATTTATTGCCCATTTCTAGTTGCCCTTGAGAAGGTGGTGGTGAGCTGCCTTCTCGAACCGCTGCAGTCCATGAGGTGTAGGAATACCCGGAGTGTTGTTAGGAAGGGAGTTCCAGGATTTTGACCCAGCAACAGTGAAGGTATTTCCAAGTCAGGATGATGAGTGACTTGGAGGGGATCTTGCAGGTGGTGGTGCTCCCAAGCATCTACTGCCCTTGTCCTTCTAGGTGGTAGATGCTGTGGGTTTGGAAGGTGCTGTCGAATGAGCCTTGGGAAGTTGCCGCAGTGCATCTTGTAGATGGTACACACTGCTGCCGCTGTCTGTAGCTGGTGAAAGGAATAAATGTTTCTGGAAGGGGTGGCACTTGCTCCATAAAACAGAACAGAATGAAGAGAAAGCTTCCTCTCGCTGCCTGCCTGATTTAGTTTTCTGGTGATAGGTCAAGTAAAAAGTTACTAGCCTTCTGACAGTAATCCTGGCTGGAATTCTCCTGCCTCACTGTGGCAGGTTTTTCCCTGCAGTGGATGCAGTGACCTATCCAAATGTCCATGGACGTCTGTGGGACCAGAAGACGCCACTGGCAGAAGGGGCTGGAAGATTCCGGTGTTTCAAATTGCCTCTTAAATGAATTTGTCAGGATGGAGTGACTAGAGCCATCTTTATTTGAACAAGTGAATGAACGCTAATGATTCAACTTCCTCTGTGCATTATTTTTAGCACACCTGTCAACACATTGGTTACATCTTGTTGCCCGTGCTATTTGAGTTTCAACACGCCGGTTTACACATTTGCGTTACGTTCTTGCCCTTGCTATTTAAATAAAATTATTTTCACAGCTTCTAATTGAAGCATAAAATGGCACAGAAGGAGGCCATTCGGGCCATCGTGCTCTACCGGATCTTTGAAAGCATTTTCCAACCAGCTTGTAGTCTACAAATTCATGTTTTGGGATAACTCAGTTCGAAATTCGACCTGAACTGGTGAAATCTTGTTGCTCGATGGTAGATGGTATCACTGCAGGAGTGATGATAGTGAAAGGAACTGGGTAGTGCAGAAGTGAAGCTTTGGTTATTCTACAGTAAATTCAGTGGGATAAAATGGGGATTCCAGAGATCAGGGTTGTGTCAGCAGCATTCCCTATTTTATCAAAGCTGGATCGCTGTCTTATCAAGTGGACATCGAAGGAAGGATAATCTGAAACACGTTTGAGAGAGTGAGAATTACCCCAGCAGCCAGTGCTACCATCCGGAGCTATGTTGCTATCTGGGAATGTTGTCGATTATTTTAGCAACGAAGTACCTGGTCGTCTGTGGCAGGCAAAACCGACATCTCCATGGAAACAGATAGAACTGAACTGCCTTTACCTGAAGAGACACCTGTCACTGTGGTTTGAGTTGACAGCAATCCTGTGGAAGCACCCCAGGGGAGTTATGCCACTCCACAAGGATTCGGGAACTGCCAGAAAGTCTTAATTTACAATTGACTAAGTTCATGTACTAAATGTTCAATTAGCTCGGACTTTGTAAGTTGAGTATTGACATTTGTATAAATGGACTTAAAGGGGGAGGGATGTGGCGATTGTCCCTTTCAGGATCAATCTGCAGAGTAAGGTTCACATGCCCTGGGGAACCAGTCAGAGAGCAGGGTGGTGAATCACACAGGTGAGCTCGGGTTTCTGTTCTAGAACCTTCTCGGGGGCTGGCTGCAGCCATGAGGTTGCGGGCCTCTGTAAAGCCGCTACCTGTAAATAAACATGTAGTTGTTTTTCCTTTAAGTGGAGTCCTGAAACTCAGCACTTGTGAAGGCCGTCCCATTGTCAGACACAATGACTTCAGGTATTCCATGAGTGGAAAAATATTGACGTAATTTCTCAACTGTAGTGTGCAATGTCAGAGACTTCACCGCAAGCACTTCCATCCACTTTGAATATGAACAATAATTTTTGCTGTCCCTCTGTCTATCTATCTATATTGTTTTCTATCACTGTATCTACCAATCCAGTTATCAACACATCTTGAATATGACCTGATAGAATCACAGAATCCCCTACAGTGCAGAAGGAGGCCATTTGGTCCATCGAGTCTGCATCGTATTCTCATATCCCGATGTATTTACCCAGTAATCCCCCTACCTACACTTCCTGGGACACTAAGGGGCAATTTAGCATAGGCAATCCACCTAACCTGCACATCATTGTACTGTGGGAGGAAACCGGAGCACCCGGAGGAAACCCACGCAGACACAGGGAGAACCTGCAAACTGCACACCGACAGTGACCCGGGAATCGAACCCGGGTCCATAGCGCTGTGAGGCAGCAGTGCTAACCACTGTGCCACCCCTACGGGGACTCTTACTAGCATGGCAGAAAGCAGGTGATGGGGAGAGCTGGTTCAGTTAAATCTGCAGGTGGAAAAGAAGCCTGGCCCAAGCTAGTTGGTTCCTCATTAAATATGCAAATGGTGCTCCAACAATATGAGGCCAAACCTGCCCAGATGTGCATTGGTGATCAGATCAGGCGGGGCAGGTAATAATGATTTTATTTAGATTTCCAAATGGCCAGGCAAAGCAGGAGATTCTACATACATGTTACCCTTAGTCCAGATGTGAACATCGTTCCAGTCCTTTGCATGCTTCCATAGTTGCTTTTTATTCCTTTGTGGGACATGGGTGTTGCTGGCTGGCCAGCATTTATTGCCCATTCCCAATTGCCCTTGAAATGAGTGGCTGGTTAGGCCATTTCAGAGGGCAGCTGTGAGTCAACCATGTTGCTGTGGCTCTGGAGTTACATGTAGGCCAGACCAGGTAAGGACAGCAGATTTCCTTCCCTAAAGGACATTGGTGAACCAGATGGGCTTTTCCGGCAATCGGCAATGGTTTCATGGTCATCAGTAGATTCTTAATTCCAGATATTTTTTATTGAATTCAAATTCCACCATCTTCTGTGGCAGGATTCGAAGTCAGGTCCCCAGAACATTCGCTGGGTTTCTGGATTAATAGTCTAGTGATAATACCACTAGACCATCGCCTTACTTGCAAAGAGCAATCCTCCCCTCCACCCATGATAAAACCTTACATCTATATCTATCTCTTATGTCATCTTTTTTGGGGGTGCGGTTGGGGGGGGGGTGGGGTTGGCTCAGTTGGCTTGTCTATGGTACAGAATAACACCAACAGTGCGGGCTCGATTCCTGTTCTGGCTGAGCTAGACCCAGACCTGCTTGTTCTTTCCCTGAGAGTGAAAGGCAATGACAAAGCACCACTGATAAAAACTGCCTGGGAAAGATCTCAGGATGAAGTATCAGCAGATGACGACCCAAAGACCTGCCTTCAAGCAGAACACACAATAATGAATGATATCACTCGTTGTCAGAATAGTTATCTCTTTATCTGCCTATCATTGTCGCTACATTTTTCTCTATCTCCCCATAAATATCTATCTCGTTCTGCAATTATTTACCCATCTGCCTCTATTTCTCTACCCATCTTTCTCTTTATCTATCTTCCTATTTGTCCGACGCAACTTATTGTTCGGAAGCCCAGTGATTTTTAAAGTGGATTTGGAGACTGAATGTTCAGAGGTCAGGAACTAAAGTCCCCAGCAGGCCTTGGGCCTGCAAGTGCAGGCTGGGAGATGGCCGCGGTTTCTAGCACAGGAACCAGCCGCGCATACCCGTGCGGAAGCAAAAGAAGTAAAGTGAAACAGTGCAAAAGGAAAACAGGTCAGGTGACCTGGATCCAGAGTGCCATTTGTGAGAAGGTGTCCCAGTGAGTAGGACACTGGGAAGGGAGCAGGGAGAAGGCCCCAAACCAAGAAGATTGTCCGAATCTAGGGAATGGGGCCTAGATAGATGCCATCGAGTCAAGATAAATGAAAGGAATCGGAAAAAAGGCTCCGAGTTGAAGAAAGAGCAGTTGGGAGCAGGCCTGAAGTGACGTGGTCTTGAGAGAAACCCAGAAGATCCGAGAGAACAGCCAAAGGTTGGTGACTCTGTGCTGCGGGTAATGGGAATAGTAAATAATGAATATTTGAATCATGTTTATATTGAAACCTTTCCGACCTTTTTGTCATTCACTTTTCTTGTTTCCTAAAGGATTTATTTTATGTTAAAGGTTCATCAGAAGACTCCTGTGAATTTGTTCAGTTACTTTCCTCCACAGTTTCAATCATCGATTCAGCCAGATTCCCCTCCAGAATTTGACTTGTCCAGTACTAACATCAATCAGGGATTGTAACAATCCATCTGTCTGTCTGTCTGTCTGTCTATCTATCTATCTATCTATCTATCTATCTATCTATCTATCTATCTATCTATCTATCTATCTATCTATCTATCTATCTATCTATCTATCTGTTGTGGTTTCTCTATCCCATGCCCCTCATTCTCTAAAGTCCATGGTAACATTCCTAACAGCAGAACCATTTTACAAACATCCACCCTCTCCTTATTCATCCAAATCCTCCTGAATATTTGAGATTGGGAAGACTTCAATGTATTTCTTCTAAAGCCTCTAAGTGCATTTCACAATCTGCCACCGATTATTGATAAATCCTTTAGAAAAGAGGGTCAGATTGAGCCGTCCCACCAGTGAGCTGACACTAAAGCACAACCTGTAAGGTATTGTTAGCTATCCAGCCCCGAGTGACAGTTTGTCAAAGTATTCAGTGCGATAGCGTTGAGCGCATCAGTCAGCGATACACTTCTTGGAATAATAAGTTCCAACTATGGCAAGGTATGTGGTAGGTATTTGTCAGCTTCCTGTAAATCCCCTCCTTCCCCAAGGCTGTATTGGCAGTTTAAACAATTCTGTCACAAAGCACCTTACTCCTGATGACGCCCCATGCAGAGATTTGTGCAAAAGCTCTGAGTTCTGCAGCAGGTTTGATTTCAGTAATCTTCCATCACTGATAACAATGTTCAATTCAGTTGCTGACTAAACAGACTTTTTACCGATCACTCTCAGCTGTGACACCTGTTAACAGCACATTAAAAATAACGATAACCTATAAGTCTAATGTAATACAGATCTTGCAGATAACGTGTTTCAGAATAACCCAACACAGAGAACAAAATCATGGGGTAGAATTTTAACCTCCTGGTGGCAACCATGGCTCGGTGGACAACGCTAACATATGTGGATCACACAGCTTTAGGTCCAAACCACGTCCTGGGGACCTGAGCTCACAATCCAGGCTGACACCCTGGTGCAGTGCTGAGGGAGTGCTGCGGTGTCGGAGGTGCAGTCTTTCTGATGAGATATCGGACTGCAATCTTGTTGGCACCCTCAGGAGAATGTAAAAGCCCCGAGGGGCGGCACAGTGGTTAGCACTGCTGCCTCACAGCACCAGGGACCCAGGTTCGATTCCCGGCTTGGGTCGCTGTCTGTGCGAAGTCTGCACATTCTCCCCTTGTCTGCATGGGTTTCCTCCGAGTGCTCCGGTTTCCTCCCACAGTCCAAAGGTGTGTGGGTTAGGTGGATTGGCCATGATAGTTTGCCCCTTAGTGTCAGGAGAACTAGTCAGGGTAAATGCATGGGGTTATGAGGATAGGGCCTGGGTGGGATTGTGGTCGGCACAGACTCAATGGGCCGAATGGTCTCCTTCTGCACTGTAGGGGTTTTATGATTCCATGAGTCTGCACCGACAACAATTCCACCCAGGCCCGAACCCCATAACCCCATAACCCTGCTAATCCCCCTAACACTAAGGGGCAATTTAACACGGGCAGTCAGCCTAACCCGCACATCTTTGGACTGTGGGGTGAAACCGGAGCACCCGGAGGAATCCCACGCAGAACGTGCAAATTCCACACAGACAATCACCCAAGGTCAAAATTGAACCCAGGTCCCTGGTGCTGTGAGGCAGCTGTGCTAACCACTGTGCCACTGTGCCCACCTTAAAGTTAAAGTTTATTTATTAGTCACAAGTAAGGCTTACATTAACACTGCAATGAAGTTACTGTGAAACTCCCCTAGTTGCCACACTCGAGCACCTGTTCGGGTCAATGCACCTAACCAGCACGTCTTTTAGACTGTGGGAGGAAACCGGAACACCCGTAGGAAACCCACGCAGACATGGGGGGAATGTGCAAACTCCTCACAGAAAGTGACCCAAGCCGGGAATTGAACCCAGGTCTCTGGCGCTGTGAGGCAGCAGTGCTAACCACTGTGCCACTGTGTCGCCCATGACTGGGCATACCTGACTGTGCTCAGCAGAACAGCCCTGGAAATTCAGCCGCTAACTCGAATGATCCAAGGAATTTCTAGGTCTGTGGGATGAAACTTTCTAACTTCCATCTTAATCAATAAAGCTCATTGACTGTCACGTCTTAAACACCAAAAGATGAAAATGCCTCATTTTTAATTGGATTGTTTTAAAAAATAATTCAATTATGTTAGTTGTTGCTCAACTTCCTTCAAAATCCTTGGTTGCCATGGTGGCACAGTGGTTAGCACTGGTGCCTCACAGCGCCAGGGACCCGATTCAATTCCGGTTTTGGACTGTCTGTGTGGAGTTTTCACATTCTCTCCATGTCTGCATGAGTTTCCTCCGGGTGCTCCGGTTTCCTCCCACAGTCTGAAAGATATATGGGTTAGGTTTATTGGCCATGTTAAAATGCCCCTAAGTGTCAGAGGGATTAACAGGGTAAATATGTGGGGTTACGGGAATAAGACCTGGGTGGGATTGTGGTCCGTGCAGGCTGGATGGGCCAAATGGCCTCCTCCTGCACTGTAGGGATTCTACAATATGAAAGTAAAAGCCAGAGCTTGCTCCAAGCTCCATGGCTGACAGCTTCCAACACGTGTTTCTTCAAACTGAACTCAGGAAAGTTGAAAGGCAGCCTTGGTGAGGATTTAAAATCAGCAGAAATAAGAACCAGAAGAGTCACTTTATTCCTTCTTTTCCACTTTGAATGAGATGTTGATTCATGTGAAATGGAAGAGTTACTTGAGTCCTGAGTGATTGAGAGCATCGCTCTATTCAATGAATTCACTTCACTGCTGTTGACATCGTCTGCGGCTTTAACTGTACATCTCCGAAAATATCCATCTTCAAAGCTGAGTCTGAGTTTGAGATTTTCACTCTGGCTTGCATCCTTTTCAAATCCTCAAACCTTGCTTTCTCTTCCTCAGCCGCTTCCTGCACCTTCAGACTGCCATTCTCTCACTCCGGTCTCCAGATGCATGCTTTTTTCTGAGTCACTTGTCTGGGAATTTCCAAATACTAAATTGAATGCCACTGGGCCTGTTCCTGAGAGGCATGGAATTGGATATGAGGCTCACTCACTGGCTGTGCACACCCAGACAGGACAGTGGCATGGTGGTTAACACTGCTGCCTTGCGGTGCCAGGGACCTGGGTTTGATTCTAGCCTTGGGTAACTGTCTGTGTGGAGTCTGCACGTTCTCCCCGTGTCTGCATGGGTTTCCTCTGGGCGCTCCGGTTTTCTCCCACACGCCAAAGATGTGCAGGTTTGGTGAATGGCCATTTCCCCTTGGTCTCCCAGGATGTGTACTTTGGGAGGATTATTGGGGTAAATACATAGATACCGGGTAAGGGCCTGAGTGGGGTGCTTTGTCAGAGAGTCGGTGCAGACTCGATAGGCCAAATTGCCTCCTTCTGCACTCTAGGGATTCTATAATTCTAATGATATGATATTTCTCACCAATAAATGGCCATTGATATCTAGCTCTGACGAAGAGCCATCTGGACTTGAACTGTTGGCTCTATTCTCTCTCCACAGATGCTGTCAGACCTGCTGAGATTTTCCAGCATTTTCTGTTTTGGTTCACTGACTTTACAACAGATTGCTACTTTCTCCTAATTAATTGGTTCTCTCTCAGGTGGATGTGAACAATCCCGTGATACTATATTGAAGAAGAGTAGCAAAGTTTTCCTCCGGTGACCCGACCAATATTTACCCCTCAAGCATTTATCAATTGATTATCAGGACGTTTTATTGAATGTGAGACCTTGCTGAGTACAACTTGTCTGCCCCGTCTCTCTACATTGCAACAAGGGGTGGCGCAGTGGTACAGTGGTTAGCACTGCTGCCTCACAGCACCAGGGACCTGGGTTCGATTCCAGCCTCAGGTCACTGTCTGTGTGGAATTTGTGCATTCTCTCCATGTCTTCGTAGGTTTCCTTTGGGTGCTCTGGTTTCCTCTCGCAGTCCGAAAGATGTGCGGATTAGGTTGATTGGCTGTGCTAAATTGCCCCTCGTGTCAGGGGGATTAGCAGAGTAAATGTGTGGGGTTATGAGAATAGGGCCTGGGTGGGATTGTGGTCGGTGCAGACTTGATGGGCCGAATGGCCTCCTTCTGCACTGTCGGGATTCTATGATTTATGTTTAAGTAGCAGGTTGTTGTGAAAAGTGAGCATGCCATTGTATCAGCGTCTGCAAAGTGTAAAGGCGGCTGGCATTTTGATTACAGGAATTGAAAGGAAGAAAAGCCCTTTGAATTCAGAAACCTTCCAGCATTTGTTTTCTTTTTGTGGTTGGTCAGCTGTGGAGGATTCTGTAATCGGAGATTACATTTGTAATATCAGGGTCTTTTCAAGAGTTTTCCAAAAAGGATTTGAAGGAACTGTAGTCTCCGTTGGAACTGTTAGTTGAGTTCAAGGTGAATTCAATGGCTGGCTCCGCTCGATAGTATCTCACCTCTCATCGTTTCAGTGAATTGATTTCAATTATAAATTAATCACTTGTACAAAAGGGTCTAATGATGCGATATTTCTGTTTGAATTAAAACAGGAAGCAATGGAAATTGTCTCAATTTCTCAAATCATCAGTATACCATGATCGACATTTCTCTCTTTATTCTGCTTTTCATTCTCCCCCTGGGGGTTACCACTGACCAGAAACTGAACCCAGGCCCTATTCTCATAACCCCACACATTTACTCTGCTAATCCCCCTGACACGAGGGGCAATTTAGCACAGCCAATCAACCTAACCCGCACATCTTTCGGACTGCGGGAGGAAACCGGAGCACCCAAAGGAAACCTACGAAGACATGGAGAGAATGTACAAACTCCACACAGACAGTGACCCGAGGCCGGAATCGAACCCAGGTCCCTGGTGCTGTGAGGCAGCAGTGCTAACCACTGTACCACTGCGCCACCCCTTGTTGCAATGTAGAGAGACGGGGCAGACAAGTTGTACTCAGTTCTGAGCAGTTCCAAGGTTGGGAATCCTGCAGTGAGTAACTCACCTCCTGACTCCCCAAAGCTTGTCCAATATCTATAAGGGACAGGTCAGGAGTGTAATGGAATACTCCCCACTTGCCTGGATGAGTGCAGCTCCAACAACACTCAAGAAGCTCAACTCTATTCAAGACAAAGCAGCCCGCTTGATTGGCACCCCTTCCACAAACATTCACTCCCTCCGCCACTGACACACAATGGTCACAGTGTGCACCACCTTCAAGATGCACCGTAGCAACTTACCAAGGATGCTTACACAGCACCTTCCAAACCCGTGACCAGAACCATTTAGAAGGGCAAAAGCGGCAGGTACCTGGGAACACCACCACCTGGCAGTTCCCCTCCAAGTCACTCACTATCCGGACTTGGAAATATATCGCTGTTACTTCACTGTTACTGGGTTAAAACCCTGGAACTCCCTTCCTAACAGCACTGTGGATGTACCTACTACACAGGGACTGCAGCAGTTCAGGAAGGCAGCTCACCACCACCTTCTCAAGGGCAATTAGGGATGGGCAATAAATGCTGACCTACCAGCAATGCCTACAGCCCATACATGTATAAAAATGAGGAAAAAAATCTAATTCCAGGTCAGAAACTCCAAGGTGTTTTATGAAGTCAGCCTAGACCAAAAGTTTTGCACTTTTAACTCTGGCACGGGTAAGCATAAGATGTTTCACTTCAGGTATGATTCAAATGACCCTCTGCGGAGTTTTTATCAAACAAAGTTTATTTGAGATCACAGTTAATATATAATAAGATGAATAGCAATAATTTTTACCCATTACAAATAAGAAAAAAAAACAACCATGATATTGTTTCTAACTTATGAGCTAAGAATGCTTTTCCAACACCAACATTCTTACAAACATACACCCTGGTTTCGGTTTAGCACAGAAAATAAGTATGCTTAGATGATGCTGGATCTTGCAGCTTTCCAACCCCATCTGTGGCTTACTCCTTTGGATGGTGAGTTGAAAATATTGAGGCCTTACGACCCTGGAACTTTCAGCACAATTCAAGAGACAGAGGCACTCCTTGTCTCGAGGTATTAGCTAGCCAGCCACCAAGATCTAAATTTCCAATATCCGGGAGAGACACAACATAAGGCTTTTCAGTCTGAAGTCCAACAGCCTTTAACTAAAACTGAAATCGAATCCTTGGATCCTTCTGTGAAAGAATCAACTGACGTTAACCTGTCAATCAGTCTTCCCCTCACAATTCAAAAATGTCGTAAAACTCCAGGGCATTGCAGTAGGCCCAGATTAAAAATAAACATTATATACTGCTTCAACCGACATCATGGCAATGATACAAAAAAGAACAGTTCTGCTTTTAAAAGAACTGCAGAGAAACAGGATTAAAATACCTTTCTTAAAGGCACAGCAGTGTCACGCTCCAGATCCTTCCACGTTCTCTCTCTATATATTTTTTGTATTTGCTCTCTCATTTACAGGAATTTAGGACATCGTCACTGATAATTCACTTGGCTAATTCATTCCTGCAGAGTCGACCCTCTCAGAACATTCAAATCAGTCAAAGGGGAGGGGTGCGGCATGGCGGCACAGTGGTTAGCACTGCTGCCTCACAGCGCCAGGGACCCGGGTTCAATTCCCGGATCACTGTCTGTGTGGATCTGCACATTCTCCCCGTGTCTGCGTGGGTTTCCTCCGGGGCTCTGGTTTCCTCCCACAGTCTGAAAGACATGCTGGTTAGATGCATTGACCCAAACAGATACCGGAGTGTGGCGACTCGGGGAATTTCACAGTAACTTAATTGCAGTGTTAATGTAAGCCTTACTTGTGACTAATAAATAAACTTTAAAAAAACTTTTAAAAAATGGAAATCCTGTATTCTAGTATTCAGGCCTCATCTGATTATGGATATGAAACATATCTCAGAAAGATATCACAGTACCAAAACATCAAAGTGGAGATGTCCAGGAGAGTAGTTCTCTGTTATCACATGGACACCTATCCTTTTAATTGACCATGTTTGTTAGGAGTTTTATTTTTTTGGCTAAGATCAAGCGTGAGATCAGTTGTAATACTTGTTCTAGTCAGCTTGGATCTGGCTTGTCCCTTGTCTGGGGACCATAAATCGAATTGATTTTTGGAATAAGGCAGGAGATGGATTAGGGGCTTATCCCATCCACTCTGCACATAGGCTTGGTAACTCTGAGAAACAAATAGCTTTTTAAGAAATTCTACTGTTTAACCTGTTCAGATGTACAGCTATTTATCCACTAGAGCAGCATGATCTGGGCAGCACGGTAGTAGAGTGGTTAGCACTGCGCTTCACAGCGCCAGGAACCTGGGTTCGATTCCGGCTTGGGTCACTGTCTGTGTGGAGTTTGCACATTGTCCCCGTGTTTGCGTGGGTTTCCTCCGGACGCTCCGGTTTCCTCCCACAGTCTGAAAGACCTGCTGGTTAGGGTGCATTGACCCGAACAGGTGCTGGACTGTGGCGGCGAGGGGAATTTCACAGTAACTTCATTGCAGTGTTGATGTAAGCCTTACATGTGACTAATAAATTAACTTTAACTTCTGGAACAGAAATTAACTTCTAGAGTGCTCCTGACAATCTTAGAAATTATACCCAATATAATACTCATCTGTGTGTCTTTTGCCATTATTTTCCCACTAATTATCCCTCAGCATTCTTCTGATTAGTTCCATAGCCCACTTGGTTCAAAATTAAAAATGTCCAGCTTCAGACTGTCAATAAATCAGCTGGAACGTATTTTGGACAAGCTCGGAGTCAGATTGGCAAGTTGTGCTTAGTCCAACAGTAAAAGTGATTCAGCAATTGGACAACATTTGCTAAATAATGCTCAATGTGGTAAAAATTACGCAGACAAACAATTTAGGAATGCCAGTCAAGCTTGTAGTGTGGAGTAATACAGATATGCGGGGGATGTATTTTACACAGAGGGTGGTGGGGGCCTGGAATGCGCTGCCAAGCAAGGTGGTTGAGGCAGACACGCTAGGATCATTTAAGACTTATCTAGATAGCCACATGAACAGACTGGGAATAGAGGGATACAAACGGATGGTCTAGTTAGGAACACATGATCGGTGCAGGCTTGGAGGGCTGAAGGGCCTGTTCCTGTGCTGTATTGTTCTTTGTTCTTAGTAAAGGAGTACTGATTGCAACATGTATTAATATACCAGGCGAGAGGGCTATGTTCTTTAGAGACAGAAAGAACACATACACATTGTACCAGTTCCAGCTGAACAGCATAAGTGACAGCCATCCGCTGGTTCATTCCCTGGGCAATGCCTTGACCAATCAGAGTCAAGCTGTCTGGTTCAACTTTTCAAACAGTAATTGGCAGTTAACTGTCAGTGACTATTAACTGGTGCATTCTCCATGGCAACACCTCTGCCAATCAGAGTTCACTTGCCAACCAAACAGCACTCTCTTTTTATACAATATAAAGTTGATGTTTTCCCTGACATTGATATTCTTGCAATTGCTCTGATGAGTGTGAAATGAAAAGCTTTGACAAAATGTCTTTTCCTGCACTATCAAATGATCATTTGGACGAGCGTTGAAGTTGTGAGTGGAGTTGGAGCTGTAAGCTCAGGGTAAGATGGGCAACTAAAAAGGGTGGCACAGTGGTTAACACTGCTGCCTCACAACGCCAGAGACCCGGGTTCAATTCTGGTCTTGGGTGAATGTCTGTGTGGAATCTGCACGTTCTCCCTGTGTCTGCGTGGCTTTCCTCTGGGTGTTCCGGTTTCCTCCCACAGTCAGAAAATGTGTCGGTTAGGTGGATTGGCCGCGGTAAATGCACGGGATTAAGGGGATGGGGTTCTGTAGTGGGCCTAGGTAATGGGCTCTTTGGGAGGGTTGATACAGACTTGATGGGCCAAATGGCCTCTTTCTGCACTGTAGGGATACTGTGGGTTGTAATCCTAGTGACTTCTTACAAGTAGCTGTATTGATGCCACTTCTGCATGGAGTCTCTCTAACTAGCCATTTCTTTTTGTACACGAATAAATGACTTTCAGCTCTGAATTAGAGGGCAGGCTTCTCCCCTCCCCCCATGGCGTGCTTGGTGGCAGTGGAGACAGTCTGCCATTAACTGGCAATGGAATCTCCCAGTCCTGCCACCGTCAATGGGGTTTCCTGCAGTCCGCATGATTGGCCGCCGTGGAACCCATTGCGTGGGGTTGCTGTCGGCAGGACTGGAAGATCCCGTTGGCAGGAACAGTGGGAAAAGTTTCAGCCAGCATGTTGGGAGTTCCACAGGAACAGGAGCAGGCCAGTGTCAGGTGTTTGATTAGAAGGACTTCTGTGCGCGATAGTTGAATGAGGTTCAATGAATGTTCCAAAATTTGGGACGGGATATGGAAATTTACAGATGATCAGTTCAAAGGATATTATTAAACTAGAAAGAGTGCAGAAAAGATTTACTAGGATGCCACCGGGACTTGATGCTTTGAGTTATAAGGAGAGGCTGGATAGACTAGAACTTTTTTCTCTGGAGCGTAGGAGGCTGAGGGGTGATCTTATAGAGGTCTATAAAGTAATGAGGGGCATAGATCAGCTAGATAGTCAATATATTTTCCCAAAGATAGGGGAGTTTAAAACTAGAGGGAATAGGTTTAAGGTGAGAGGGGAGAGATACAAAAGGGTCCAGAGGGACAATTGTTTCTCACAGAGGGTGGTGAGTGTCTGAAACAAGCTGCCAGAGGTAGTAGTAGCGGTGTGTACAATTTTGTCTTTTAAAAAGCATTTAGACAGTTACATGAGTAAGATGGGTACAGAGGGATATGGCCAAATGCGGACAATTGGGACTAGCTTAGGGGTTTAAAAAAAGGACAGCATGGACAAGTTGGGCCAAAGGGCCTGTTTCCATGTTGTAAACCTCTATGACTCTATGATTCTCAACAAAGCAGATACCTGACAAGCAAGGCAGGGGAAAGTTCAGGAAACAACAGAGCTACTTACATCGAATGGATTTACAAAGAGGAAACCAAAGTGAAAAACGCTAGCTAAACTTTGAGGATGGATTTAATCTACTAAACCTACAAAAGGAGTAACTGCAGTGAACTGAACTAATTATTCGTTCATTAGAATTTTGTGTTCTCTTGTTATAACATTGGTCTCATTCCAGGAAATTCTTTCATTCAACACGGATTCATGGTTTATTCAAAACAAGAAAAAGGACTGAAATACGGATTTTGATGTTGTCCAAGTTGAGTTTCTCAGACAGGATTTTCCGGCCCTGTGGGGCTTGCTGTGGGAGGATACAACTGGGCGGCCAAAAGTCCATTGGTTTTTGGCGAGACCTGGTGGTGAGCTAGAAAATCCCACCCTAAACCGTTCGTCCAAAAATATGGGTTTGACCAACAGGACTGATAATTTTGAGGAGTTGAAATTCACCAGGTGGGATTTTCCCAAAAAAGTTCCATCTTTAGAGTCTGAAAACAGGAGTGTTCCACACTGGTTTTTTGGGTGAGTTAGGCACCACAATCTTCCCACACTCTGTCAGTTTTGCTGACAGCTGGGAGCTTCATACCGACAGGGCAGGCGAGGTTAAGTATTCCAGTGAAGCCGGTGCTCAGGTGCCATCACGCAAGGTGTCCAGATCTCCTGCCGAACTGGGACCCTCACCATGGACTTCTGACCCCCCCCCCACACACAATCATCAGCAGCATTGTTACCCCCCCACCACCCCAACTCCCCCCACCCCTCCCCCACCTCCAACACATGTTTCCAGCATCGGGGCATCAGGACCCTCCCAGTGAGCCTCCTGCCAGACCTCTGACATGCCTCCCTCCGTCACACTCCCCCCATCCCCCCTCGCATAGCCTTCCCTCACATGGCCCTCCCTTGCATCGTCCTCCTATCAGACAACCCCCTGCATAAGCCCCCTGTCGTCATGCATACCACTCCCCCATCATAGACCCAACCCCACTTGTTGTACCAAAAATATAAAATTTCAATGTGACAAAGAACAAAGAACAATACAGCACAGGGACAGGCCCTTTGGCCCTCCAAGCCCGTGCCGCTCCCTGGTCCAAACTAGACCATTCTTTTGTATCCCTCCATTCCCACTCCATTCATGTGGCTATCTAGATAAGTCTTAAATGTTCCCAGTGTGTCTGCCTCCACCACCTTGCCCGGCAGCGCATTCCAGGCCCCCACCACCCTCTGTGTACAATACGTCCTTTATTTTGCCGTTGTAGTTGATTTATTTTGCCGTTGTAGTTGATTTATTTTGCTGTTGTAGTTGATTTATTATTGTCACATTTATTAGTATACAATGTAAAGGATTGTTTCTTACGCGCTATACAGACAAAGCGCTTTGTTCATAGAATACATAGGGGAGAAGGAAAGGAGAGAGTGCAGAATGTAGTGTTACAGTCATAGCTAGGGTGTAGAGAAAGATCAACTTAATGCGAGGTAGGTCCATTCAAAAGTCTGATGGCAGCAGGGAAGAAGCTGTTCTTGAGTTGGTTGGTACGTAACCTCAGACTTTTGTATCTTTTTCCAGTTGGAAGAAGGTGGAAGAGAGAATGTCCAGGGTGCATGAGGTCCTTGATTATGCTGGCTGCTTTGCCGAGGCAGCGGGAAGTGTAGACAGAGTCAATGGATGGGATCAACTGGAAGTTTGAATTGCTCTTTAAAAGTTATCTATCCCTACGGAGATTATAGTATCTTTCATGGCACGATGGCACAATGGTTAGCACTGCTCCCTCACAACACCTGGGACCCAGGTTCAAATCCAGCCTTGTGTCTGTGTGGAGTCTGCATGTTCTCCCCGTGTCTGCGTGGGTTTCCTCCGGGTGCTCTGGTTTCCTCCTACACTCCAAAGATGTGCAGGTTAGGTGGATTGGCTATGCTAAATTGGCCCTTAGTGTCCAAAATTGTGTTGGTTAAGAGGATTAGCAGGATAAATATGTGAGATTACAGGGATAGGGCCTGGGTGGGATGCTCTGTCAGAGAGTCGGTGCAGACTCAATGGGCTGAATGGCCTCCCTCTGCACTTTAGGGATTATATGATTCCTAAGGTGTGATGCCCGAAATTGGCCAGAGTACTCTAGCTGCGAACGTTCAGTATTCTTTACAAGATCGATTTAACTTCCTTGTTTTTGTACTCTATGCCCCTATTACTAAAGCCTAGAACACTGCATGCTTTATGAACCACACTCTCAGCGTGTTCTGCCACCTTCACTGATTTATGCACCTGTACAGCAAGGTCCCTCTGCTAACTTTGGGATTGTAGCCTTTAGTTTACATTCTCTCTCTGCATGCTTTCTACCAGAATGAATCACTTCACACATTGTTTAAATTTGATCTGCTAGCTGTCTGCCTAATCCACTAATTGACCCAGGTCCTTATAAAGTTCTACACGGCTCCCCACACAGTTTGCAATACTTCCATATCTGATATTGTCCACAAGTTTTGACACTGTGTCCTGCACACTGAGGTCTATGTCATTTGTATATATCAAGAAGAGCAGACATCCTAACACAGACCATTGCAAACTGGCACGGTAGCACAGTGGTTAGCACTGCTGTTTCACAGCACTAGGGACCTGGGTTCAATTCCCAGCTTAGACCACTGTCTGTGTGGAGTTTGCATGTTCTGCATGGGTTTCCTCCGGGTGCTCCGGTTTCCTCCCACATTCAGAAAGACGTGCTGTTTAGATGTATTGACCCAAACAGGCGCCAGAGTGTGGTGACTAGGGGAATTTCACAGTAACTTCATTGCAGTGTTACTAGAAGTCTTACTTGTGACTAATAAATAAACTTTACTTTACTTTTCCCTCCAGTCTGATAATAAAGCAATTAAGTTTAAAGTTTATTTGTTAGAACATAAGAAATAGGAGCAGGAGTAGGCCATCTGGCCCTTCGAGCCTGCCCCTCCATTCAACAAGATCATGGCTGATCTGAAGCGAATCAGTTCCACTTACCCGCCTGCTCCCCATAACCCCTAATTCCCTTATCGATCAGAAAACTATCTACCCGTGATTTAAACATAATCAACGAGGAAGCCTCCACCACTTCAATGGGCAGAGAATTCCAGAGATTCACTACCCTCTTAGAGAAGAAGTTCCCCCTCAACTCTGTTCTGAACCGGCCCCCCCTTATTTTGAGGCTGTGCCCTCTAGTTCTGGTTTCCCTTCTAAGTGGAAAGAATCTCTCCACCTCTACCCTATCCAGCCCCTTCATTATCTTATATGTGTCTATAAGATCACCCCTCATCCTTCTAAACTCCAATGAGTACAGACCCAATCTGTTTAATCTCTCCTCATAAGCTACACCCCTCATCTCCGGTATCAACCTGGTGAACCTTCTCTGCACTCCCTCCAAGGCCAATATATCCTTTCGCAAATAAGGGGACCAAAACTGCACACAGTACTCCAGTTGCGGCCTCACCAGTGCCTTGTACAGTTGCAGCAAGACCTCCCTGCTTTTATATTCTATCCCCCTCACGATAAAGGCCAACATTCCATTCGCCTTCTTGATCACCTGCTGCACCTGCAGACTGAGTTTTTGCGATTCGTGCACAAGGACCCCCAGGTCCCTCTGCACGGTCGCACGATGTAATTTTTCTCCATTTAAATAATATTCCAATTTACTATTATTTCTTCCGAAGTGGATAACCTCACATTTGCTAACGTTATATTCCATCTGCCAGATCCTCGCCCACTCGCTCAGCCTATCCAAATCTCTCTGCAGACTTTCCGCGTCCTCCACGCAATTCGCTTTCCCACTCACACTTAGTGTCACAAGTAGGCTTACATTAACACTGCAATGAAGTTACTGTAAAAATCCCTTGGTCGCCACACTCCGACACCTGTTTGGGTACACTGAGGGGGAATTTAGCATGGCCAATGCACCTAACCAGCATGTCTTTCAGACTGGGAGGAAACCGGAGCACCCGGAGGAAACCCACGCAGACACGAGGAGAACGTGTAGACTCCACACAGACAGTGACCCAAGCCGGGAATCAAAACTGGGTTCCTGGCGCTGTGAGGCAGCAGTGCTAACCATCAGGCCACTGTGCCACCCAATTATCCATTAATCTCTATTTCCTGTCACTCAGCCAGTTTAATATCCATGGTTGTGTCTCAGCTTTCAGATGTGAAGGGCGAAACTTGCAGAAATAAAGTTAATCCTAATTTTCCAGTGCCTGCATTGCGATGACGTTAGCATCTATCCCAATGTCAGTGAATAAGTGGAAGCAAAAGAAAAAGAAATTTGCTGAGATTCGGTGACATTCCCGAAACCTTCTTGCATGTTGAGAGTTAAAATGGGAGGTAAATCAGTTTCTCAGAGAGGCTATCATGTTCCAACCTAGCAGTGGTCAACAATGGGTGGTTTCCTCTTATCATCGGGTAATTAATCTGTCTTCAAAGTAATTACTTTCTTCATGATGTAGAAAGGCAGGCCAGGATGTGAGCTTTTCTCTTGCAGAGAGATTACAGCTCTCCCAGCGAGTAAGAACTGCAACTTGTTTGACATCAAGGTTCAGAAATTCCACAATACAGATGAAAGGAACAGCATGCTCTAAGGGTTAATGAATTCAGAGTGCTGCTCCATTCAGCCTGTGTATCCTGTCTGATTAGTGTATAAAGATAGCCACAGAACCTTACAGCAAAGTCCGAGGCAATTTTGACCCATTTGTGTCTGTGCCAGTTCTTTGCGGGGCTAATCAAAAGTCAACCACCTTTAATCAGGAAGATGAACTGATTCTTCACTTAGCTCCTGGCAGTCGAATCATGCTGTGTGTTAAAGGGCTGTCGCATTGGCACCATTAGGACAGTCACTGCCAGCTAAAATCATCCTGAGAACATCACAAGAAGGAGCCAGTACGCCTTAAGCCTCTTCTGCCATTTCATTAGAGCATGGTTGATTAACCCCAGACACCTACCTTGGTGCCATAACCTTTAAGATCCTTTCCTGTCAAAAATCTTTCAATCTCAGCGCATGAAATTTCCAATTGACCTCCAGCCCAGCAGCTTTCTTGTATAAAAAAGCTTTCAGACACTGCGACGGTGAGCCAGAGTAATGTGCAGGAAAGAACATCGCAACAGTAACAACAACTTGCATCTTTGTGGCACCTTCAAGGTAGTAAAATGTCCCGAGGAGTGTCAAACGAGTGTTACCAAAAGAAAAAATTGATAGCTAGCTACATAAGGAGATGTTAGGGATAATCATCTAAAGCTAGGTGTAGAAATGTAGGTTTTAAGGATCCTATAAGCAGGAAAGCAGGATTGCATAGAGACTTATAAAATTCTAACAGGACTAGACAGGGTAGATGCTGGAAGGATGTTCCCGATGGTGGGGGGAGTCCAGAACCAGGGGTCACAGTCTGAGGATTCGGGGTAGACCATTTAGGATGGAGATGAGGAGACATTTCTTCACCCATAGAGTGGTGAGCCTGTGGAATTCATTACCACAGGAAGTAGTTGACGCCAAAACATTGAATGTATTCAAGAGGTGGCTGGATATAGCACTTGGGGCAAATGGCATCAAAGGTTATGGGGAGAAAGCAGGATTAGGCTATTGAGTTGGATGATCAGCCATGATCGTAATGAATGGTGGAGCAGGCTCGAAGGGCCGAATGGCCTCCTCCTGCTCCTATCTTTTATGTTTCTATGAAAGAGAGGTTGAAAGTGGGAGGGGTTTAGTGAGAATGTTCTGGAGCTTAGCACACACACAGCAAAACACCCGAGTGCGCATCGAAAGCCAAGGAGGCTGGAAGTTGCACTCTGTCCTAAACAATGCGATGGTGTGGGTTAGAGAGTTAAAGGAGAGAAACAGTGAACATTTCATCTACTGTCAAACTGCATGAAAACTAGAATTGACATCAACTTCAATGAAAGAAACGTAAGTTCAGAAGTATACAGCTTTATTATCCACTATAATCTTCTTGAATGGAAAAGTAGTGTGGGGTTAGTATAGAAGTTGTCAAGGGAACTAAGAGAAGTATTTGAAAAGAAGTTCTCTCTCAGAATTACAAGTGCTTGACTGTAGCACAGTGGTTAGCACTGCTGCTTCACAGCGCCAGGGACCTGGGTTCGATTCCTGGCTTGGGTCACTGTCTGCGTGGAGTTTGCACATTCTCCCTGTGTCTGCGTGGGTCCCCTCCGGGTTCTCTGGTTTCCTCCCACGTTCTGAAAGATGTGCTGGTTGGGTGCGTTGACCCGGGACTGTGGCGACCCAGGGAATTTCACAGTAACTTCATTGCAGTGTTAACATAAGCCTTACTTATGACTAATAAATAAACCTTAATATCATTATAGTCATACAAGATCAGGTTTCTCTCAATGCGGTCACAATGGATTGAGAGAATGGTTCAGGTTTCTCTCCCGCCCACACCCCACCACTTTAATGTCCTTCCCACTTCAGTCTTGTTGAATCATAGAATTGAGGAATTGAGGCGCAGAAGGAGGCCATTTGGCCTGCCATTTCCGTGCTGGCTCTCTGCGAGTGCAACTCACCTCGTCCCAGTCCTCCCTTTGCCTCTGCCCCAAAACCCTGCAAATCTGTTTCTTCAGATGTTATCCAATTCCCTTTTGCAAGCAGTAATTGAACCTGCCTCTGCCATGCTCTCAGGCAATGCATTCCACCATGAACAAGTGAAAAAGTTTTCCCTCACATTGCCATTACTTCTTTTGCCAATCACCTGAAATCTGTATCCTCTGGTTCTCCACCCTTCCTTCAACGTGTGACAGTAAGTGCCTTTAAGAAATGTATTTTAATCATGTTTCTCTGCAGGATGTTTTGAGCAGGCCTTAGCATTTTATTGGTGCAGTGTTGTGTGTAACCAGTGTCCTGTATTGCTACTGCGGCAGCATAATTGATATCATGTTGATTTTAATCTGGACTAATGCAGTGCTCTGGAGTTTTAATGGTCCTTTGGGGATTGCTGAATGGAGCTTGATTGGGGATGATTGACAGGTCAGGTGATATGCCTGGGGATAGCAATTGTTTTATAGAGCACTCCAATTTTTTAGTTTTAGTTGCTGCCAGAAGCTGGTGGATGTAGGCACCATCTTTCTGTCCCTCTCTCTCTCTCTCGAGGCTTTCTCAAAGTTCCAGGACTGGGAAGCTTCGGAGATTTGATCCAACTTTCAAAAGACCAATGCACAGCAGGGGTCTAAAAGTTGCAAATCCAGCATCATGTGAGTATGTTTGTTTCAGTGTAAAGTCTGAGGAAGGATGTATGTCTGTAGGATGGTGTTTAACTTGGAACAACAGAGATAGCTAGCGGTTAGATGTTATAACGTGTCATGTTTAAGCCTTGTAATTGGTAAAAGTTGTGCTTGTTTTTGTTATATTCTAACTGTGTTCTTAAACTTTGTTGGATAAAAGCTTCCTAGTGGGTCACATGAATCATACCTGGAGTGAAACACCTAAGGCTCACCTTCATGCTAAATTCAAATGTAAGACTTGGGGGGAATTTTACCATTTTGAGTCTAAGTGCCGGATCTGGGCGTCAAATAGATCCGCGCCTGGAATCCTCTTTGCAGCGCGCCCATACGCATTTTGCCGGCTCCGGCCCGATCCGCACTGTAGCGCTGGCGGACAGATCGGAGCTCTGAACTGCGCATGCGCAGTTTGAAAAAAATCTGACAGCGCGCCTGGGCACGAAAAAAAAAGCGGAAAGCGGAGAGAGCGGCTCTCTGACGTTCATCCTCTGGTTGGGGGGGTGGGGGGCGGGAGGAGGATGGGAGGAGAGTGGGTGTGACCAATCATCCCCTGGGGGGGTGCGGGGATGGAGAGGGGGTGTGACGTCTCATCCTCTGGTCGGGGGGGTTCCGCTGCGTGTCTGCGGCCGATCCCTCCTGGCACCATCACTGGGACACTACCAGCCACAGATTACTCTTCCCTGCAGGTGCGAGAGAGCGGGAGAGATGGCTGTGGCTGGTAGTGTACCAGTGATGGTGCCAGGAGGGATTGGCCACAGACAGGCAGCGGAACCCCCCCCCGAACAGAGGATGATACGTCACACCCCCTCTCCACCCCCACCCCCAAGGGGATGATACATCACACCCCCGCTCCTCCCCTCCCCCAGGGTATGATTGGTCACACCCCCTCTCCACCCCCCCCCCCCCCCCCCACCAGGGGATGAGGCGTCACATCCTCTGTCCTCCCCCCGCCCCACCCCCCCCCCCCCCCCCCCCCCCCCAGGGGATGAGACGTCACATCCTCTGTCCTCCTCCCACCCCCCCCTCCCGCCCCGACCAGAGGATGACCTGGGTCAGGGAGCCGTTGCAGTCTCTGACCCCGCTCTTCAGAGGCTCTTCAGAGGCTGCAGCGGCTTTCCATGATCTGCCCTCACCCGCTCCGATTCCCGTGGCGGGAGAAATGGGAAAATTCACCCCAGTACTTTTCGCAGCATACTGATACATGTGACAATAATAAATCAAATCAAAAAACATCCATTCACCCTCCATTTTCTGAAACAGAACTCCCAAAGAATATGAAATTATCATTCCTGATATTCCTTGATCAAGTCCACAGGATTTATTAAAGCAAGGAACTTCAAAGATCGCAGAGATCTTGTGCCAGGAGGCACATACCGAGGTGAGGAAAATAAATTGATTTCATGGCAGCAGGCTCATAAATACCATGATAATATTTGTCCATGCAATCACTCGTCTTCAATCAATGGACTTCCCTTTCTTGTCAGTCTCACCAGTTGTTCATAATGCATTCCAGCCCCGAACATCATTTGGAAATAATTCATATTTCCAAATGGTTCCTTTCATTAGAGGTGGAGTGCAGGATCTTAACGCTGAACTGTGATCAGTTACAGTTGACACAGAGTCCTATTAAATATCCTTTGGCAGTCTCTTGGAAGCCGATATGTATTCAGCCTTGGCAGCCTTCAAGTGAAAGATTTAACTATGCTGGAGCAGCAGCCCCATAGGAGATGTATTATGTACCTCAACAACCTGTTCTTATGTCTACGTGATAAGTCTGAACTCCATTATCACTGCCAATTTTGTACAATCTTGTAATATTAGTGCGTTCCGTTGGCTGGGTGCAAATGAGACTCAGTTCACCTATTAATAAGCTTGGTCTGTTATCATATCAGTTGCAGAGTTATCATGTCAGAGTCAGGTGTTTAAGGTAATTCCCAGCTTCAGATCAGTCTCGGCTTTCTCCCGGTGGTTATCTGTTGACATGATGAGTGCTTGACAATATCACTAACTTCCATTTTCTTTTGTGAGTACACCATTCGCCATGACAACCATTCTCCTTTTGAAATAGGTGACCTATCCAAGAATGTTGAGTGACTTCCAGTGGTTTGCCAAGGATGAAATACGGCTCGCTATGACCTCATCCAGCTCTCTGTTAATAATGGAGTGCCGTACATCAGAGATGGACAAAAGGCCAGAATTGGAGATGGAGACGGAGTCGGAGATCTCGGAGAATTTGATTTGATTTATTATTGTCACATGTGTTGGCATACAGTGAAAAGTATTGTTTCTTGCATGCTATACAGACAAAGCATACCGTACATAGCGAAAGAAAGGAGAGAGTGCAGAACGTAGTGTTACAGTCATAGCTAGGGTGTAGGGAAAGATCAACTTCACATATGGTAGGTCCATTCAAAAGTCTGACAGCAGCAGGGAAGAAGATGTTCATGAGTCGATTGGTACGTGACCTCAGACTTTTGTATCTTTTTCCCGGTGGAAGAAGGTGGAAAAGAGCATGTCCGGGGTGCGAGGGGTCCTTGATTATACTGGCTGCTTTTCCCGAGGCAGCAAGAAGTGTAGACATTGTCAATGGTTGGGAGGCTGGTTTGCGTGATGGACTGGGCTACATTCACAACACTCTGTAGTTTCTTGCGGTCTTGGTCAGAGCAGGAGCCATACCAAGTAGTGATAGCAGGGATTGTAGGGCCAAGCAAGGATTGTAGGGCCAGGGTTGGTGACAGAGGTAGGATGGGGTGTGACTATGGAAGGATTTAAACGTGAGAAGGAGAATTTTGAAGTAAGAGTATTGCTGGACCGGGAGCCAGTGTAGATCAGTGAACATAGGGCTGCTGGGTGAACAGGAGTCGATATGAGAATCAGGATGCTGCCAGCAAATGTCAAGTTGATGGAGGGTGGAAGGTGGAAGAATGTTCCAAATAACTGTCATTGTTTCCATCCACAAATTAAGTCATACAAAATATTAAATCATCATTCCTGTTTCCCCATCTGTCCTTGAACAATGGATAGAAAAGATGTGCGGGTTAGGTTGATTGGCCATGGTAAATTGACCCTAGTGTCAGGGGGATTAGCAGGGTAAATATGTGGGGTTAGGGGAGTAGGGCCTGGGTGAGGTTGTGCTTGGGTACAGACTCAATGGGCCGAATGGCCCCCTTCTGTACTATAGGAATTCCATGAAAAGTCGAAAATCGGAGCAGGACTATGCCACATGGCCTTTCGAGCCTGTTCTGCCATTCATGGCTGACCATCCAATTCAATACTCTTACCCTGCCTCCCCTCTTCCCGCATATTCTTTGATCCCTTTAGACAGTGCTACAGACAGTGACCTAAGCCGGGAATCGAACCCGGGTCCCTGGCGCTGTGAGGCAGCAGTGCTAACCACTGTGTCACCATGCGGTTTATTGCCCAACCAATCTCCTTTATTGTATTGTACAAAGTTACCACAAAACTAACTAGACATCCAACTTCGTTGTACACAAAATATTTAACTTCTTACTTCATTATACGCAAAGGAACAAATCTCTGACCTATTTCCTTCAACTCAGACTGCCTCGATGACTGTTTGATTCCCCCTAGCCCCGGTTACTCAATCCCTTTTCCTGAAACTGCATCCCACAGGACTCCCAAGGCTTTAACTCGACATGTGGTTACTGGCATGATTTGCCCATTTTGACTGGGACTCCCATGCAGGGGCACGGATGGAGAGAAATTTGTTAGATGCAGCCAGGAGGGCTTTTTGTATGTTGACAATCCAACTAGGGAGGAGGCCATACTAGACTTGGTATTGGGGAATGAGCCGGCCCAGGAAATCAATGTTTCAGTGGGGGAGTATTTTGGGTTTAGCGGCCATAATTCCATAAGATTTTGGGTAGTCATGGATAAGGACAAGAGTGGCCCTCGGGTGAAGGTGCTTAATTGGCGAGGGCCAATTGCTTCCAAGTTAGACAGGAACTAGGGCGTGTGGATTGGAAGTGGCTATTTGAGGGCAAAGCCACTTCTGGCATGTGGGAGGCTTTTAAAGGCTAGTTGATTGAAGTGCAGGACAGGCATGTCCCCGCAAAAATGAAGGATGAAATGGCAAGATTCTGGAACCATGGTTGACAAGGGAAATTGTAAGCTTAGTCAGAGGATAAAAGGAAGCATACGATAGAGCAAGGCATTTAAAAATTGACAAAGCCTTTGAGGGATATAGTGAAGGTAGAATGGAACTTAAACGTGGAGTTAGGAGGGCTAAAAGGAGTCATGAAATGTCTTTCGCAAACAGGGTCAAGGAGAATCCCAATGCTTTTTATGCATATATTAGGAGTAAGGGGGTAGCAAGAGAAAGAGTAGGCCCACTCAACAACAATGGAGGGAACTTATGTGTGGAACCACAGAAAGTGGGTGAGATCCTGAATGAGTACTTTGTATCGGTATTCACCAAGGAGGACATGATGCATGTTGAGGTCAAGGATAAGTGTATGAAGGCTCCAGAGAATGTCAATATATCAAAGGAGGAAATGTTGAGTATCCTAAATTGCATTAAGGTAGACAAGTCCCTGGGGCTGGATAGGATCTATCCCAGGTTACTGCAGGAGACAAGGGCAAAAATCACTGGGGCCTTAACAGATATCTTCACATCCTTTTTGACCACAGGCGAGATTCCAGAGGACTAGAAAATAGCCAATTTTGTTCCCTTGTTTAAGAAAGGATGCAGGGATAATCCAGAAAATTATAGGCCAATGAACTTGACATCAGTGGTGGGGAAGCTTTTGGAGAAGATACTGAGGGACAGGATATATACACATTTGGAGGAAAATGGACTCGTTAGTGACAGGCAGCATGGTTTTGTACGGGGAAGGTCATGTCTCACCAACTTGATTGAGATTTTTGAAGAGGTGGCAAAGATGAGGGAAGGGCTGTGGATGTAGGTTATATGGACTTTAATAAGGCATTTGACAAGGTCCCACATGGCAGACTGGTACAAAAAGTAAAATCACATGGGATTCGGGGTGGGCTGGCTAGATGGATACAGAACTGCCTTGGTTATAGAGAGACAATACACATCTCTTTAACCTGTGCTTAATGCTCCCTCCACTCACATTGTCTGTATCTTTAAGACCTGGTTGGCTGTAGAGATTCGCATTCTAATCAGTATTCTGTAACTTGATTTTGTGTCTCTGTGCACTGTTTGAGAGCAGATTTCCACTCCATCTGACGAAGGAGCAGCGCTCCGAAAGCTAATGGCATTTACTACCAAATAAACCTGTTGGACTTTAACCTGGTGTTTTTAAAACTCTTACTTGGTTATAGAAGACAGAGTAGCGGTGGAAGGGTGTTTTTCAGAATGGAGATCTATACCTGGTGCTCTTCCGCAGGGATCAGTGCTGGGACCTCTGTTGTTTGTAGTATATATAAATGATCTGGAGAAAAATGTGGGGAGTCTGATTAGTAAGTTTGCGGATGACAGGAAGATTGGTAGAGTTGCTGATAGTGTCGGGAATTTCAGAGGTATGGCGTTAGTGTACCTTCAAGAGATTTCTTTTCCTACATCATGTTTTCTGTAGTTGTAAGCAAGCCTTTTTGGCTTTGGTTGTTTTTTTATGATGGCACTGGTTTATCTGGAGATGTCCTTTTTTTGCTGCTTAAATGGGAGTTTGTTTATTTTTACTGTGGGATCTTTTATGGCTCTGCATTGTTGGGAGAAAAACTGGTTGGCAGGTCAGGTGATAGGAGCGCTTTCATTTTCAGTTTTGAGCTGCTGTTTAGCTTGGTTTTAGAAGGGACATCAAGCTAGAAAGAGGTCTCTCTCTCTCTGTCACTCCCTGGTTTTGGGAAATTCTGCTGGTTAGTTAGAAGCCTTTCGGAAGTAGAAAATCTGCTGTTGGTGCTTTGACCAGAGTCTCTCCTTGGTGTCTGCGAAGCTGTTCTGACTTCAAACTGTTCTGAGTGTATCAGGTGAACTGCAGCACTCATCCAAAGGACTCAGTTCCAGTATCACATAAGCTTTGCTGTGTTAAATCTGTGAGAAGGGCTGTTTATGGGATTGGTTTGATTGGAACACAGTAGATATATTTGTTAAGCATTATACATTACTGTGGTTGTTTTGTTTTTGTTTGTAATTGATGGAGGTTATTGCTAATATTCTTACTATACATGTTAACTATATTCTTAAGTAAACATTGTTTGATAAAAGCTCCCTAGTGGGTCACTTGAATCATACCTGAAGTGAAACATTTCATGTTTATTCTAGCCAAATTCCATGCAAAACGTATGATCCAGGTGGCTCCATAAAACACTTTGGTGTTTCTGACCTGAATCATAACAGAGGATACATCAGGATATAAATAGATTGGAGGCTTGGGCACAGAAATGGCAGATGGATTTTAATCTGGACAAATGCGAGGTGAAGCATTTTGGAGAATCAAATTTAGGTGTGAATTATACTGTAAATAGCAAAACCCTTAAAAACATTATTTTGGAGAGGGATCTGGGCATGCAGGTCCATAGTTCCCTAAAAGTGTCAACACAGGTGGCCAAGGTGATTAAGAATGCATATGGCATACTTGCCTTCATCAGCTGGGGAATTGAGTACAAGAGTTGAGAAATCATGTTGCAGCTATATAAAACCTTGGTTAGGCCACATTTGAAGTATTGCATGCAGTTCTGGTCACCACACTACCAGAAGGATGTGGAAGCTTTGGAGAGAGTGCAAAGAAGACTCACCAGGATGTTGCCGGGTCTCGAGGGCATTGGCTATGAGGAGAGGTTGAATAAACTAGGATTCTTTTCACTGGAAAGACGGAGGCTGAGGGGAGACCTGATAGAGGTCTACAAAGTTATGAGAGGCACAGACAGGGTGGATAGTCAGAGGCTTTTCCCAAGGGTGGAAGTGTCAATTGCAAGGGGGCACAGGTTCAAGGTGAGAGGGGGAAAGTTTAAGGGAGATGTGCAGGGAAGGTTTTCATGCAGAGAGTGGCAGGTGCCTGGAACACGCTGCCTGAGGAGGTGGTGGAAGCAGGCACATGAGCAACATTTAAGAGACATCTGGATGGGTACATAAATAGGGAGGGAATAGAAGGATATGGACCGAGTCAGGGCAGAAGGTCTTTTTTTACTTTAGTTAGGGCACCATGATTTGCATAGGCTTGGAGGGCCGAAGGGCCCGTTCCTGTGCTACACTTTTCTTTGTTTTTTGTTCTTTGACACAATTCTAGCTCGCTAGCAGATAACCACTACTTACAGTCTTTACTGACTGCAACTGCCAGTTCTTTAGCAGACAGTTTCCTATCAGATCCACTGAGGGTTAAATGCTTCGGGTCTTCCCCAACATCCATTGGTCCCTCAGCATGGACCCAGCAACCTGCTGCTGCCTCTTCAACTCCCAATTAAATCACTGTCAATAAATGACTGTTCAACTACTCCTAAACTAGCTTGTGATATCGCTATACCTGTGCCAGGAGTCATACACTGAGTTGAAGCCTTGGGAGTCCTGTGGGATGCAGTTTCAGGAGAAGAGATTGAGCAAAGGGGATTAGGGGGCAGCAAGCAGTCATTGAGGCAGTCTGAGTTGGAGTGGATATTGAACGAATCCAGGAGCTAAAAGTAGGTCAGCGATAAAGGCAAAATATTGCAGATGCTGGAATCTGAAACAAAAACAGAAAACGTTGGAAAATCTTAGCAGATTTGATAGCATCTGTGAAGAGAGAATAGAGCCAACGAAGGGTCATCCTGACTCGCAACATTGGCTCTATTCTCTCTCCATGGAGGCTTTCAGACCTGTTTGTGTTGGAAAAGTAGCCATGATGTGGAGATGCTGGCGTTGGACTGGGGTAAGCACAGTAGGTCAGAGGTTCGTTACTTTGTGTATAACGACCTACGATATCACCCAACAAGATTCTGCCCCGTTCCGAGGTGGTTTTAATGTGTCAACCCTTAGTGCATTCTGTACTCTAAATGATGCAATCCTCACTCATCCGAGGGTCAGTCCCAAAAGGTGCCAATTCACAAGATATATAGACAAAAGAAAATCCCCTCCAAAATAGATTCAATCGCTCTACATTTCAGAAGCATCTTACTGGCTGTGAAGCAGTTTGGTATACCCTGAGGTTGTGAAAGGAGCTTTCCAAAAGCAAGTCTGTTTTTATACATCTCTCTTGGCTTGAATTTCTAGTGAAGGCAACAGGAATGAAGCCCAAATATATCTATATATACAAAAAGGACCACAGGTTTGACATTTCTACATTGTTGCCCAAAGTCATGTTTTTGGACAAACATTATTGCCCTGTTTGTCCAAAATAACCTTTATTCAGTTAGTTCAATTTTATTTATTAGTCACAAGTAGGCTTACGTTAACACTGCAATGAAGTTAGTAAAAATCCCCCAGTCACCACACTCCAGTGCCTGTTCAGGTACACTGAGGGAAAATTTAGCATGGCCAATGCACCTAACCAGCACATCTCTGGACTGTGGGAGGAAATCGGAGCACCCGGAGGAAACCCATGCAGACACAGGAAGAACGTGCAAACTCCACACAGACAGTGATCCAAGCGGGGAATTGAATCCGGGTCCCTACTGCTGTGAGGCAGCAGTGCTAGCGACTGTGCCACCATGCTGCCCACAGATGCTTCAAGAAGGAATCTCACCAACCATATCCTTTTCAAATTGATTTGATTTGATTTATTATTGTCACATGTATTAGTATGCAGTGAAAAGTATTGTTTCTTGCGCGCTGTACAGACAAAGCATACCGTTCATAGAGAAGGAAAGGAGAGAGTGCAGAATGTAGTGTTACAGTCATAGCCAAGATGTAGAGAAAGATCAACTTAATGCAAGGTAAGTCCATTCAAAAGCCTGACAGCAGCAGGGAAGAAGCTGTTCTTGAGTTGGGCGGCATGGTAGCACAGTGGTTAGCACTGCTGCTTCACAGCTCCAGGGACCTGGGTTCGATTCCCTGGGTCACTGCCTGTGTGGAGTTTGCACATTCTCCTCGTGTCTGCGTGGGTTTCCTCCGGGTGCTCTGGTTTCCTCCCACAGTCCAAAGATGTGTGGGATAAGTTGATTGGCCATGCTAAAATTGCCCCTTAGTGTCCTGAGATACGTAGGTTAGAGGGATTAGTGGGTAACTATGTAGGGCCTGGGTGGGATTGTGGTTGGTGCAGACTCGATGGGCCAAATGGCCTCTTTCTGCACTGTAGGGATTCTATGATTCTACGGTACGTGACCTCAGGCTTTTATATCTTTTTCCCAATGGAAGAAGGTGGAAGAGAGAATGTCCGGGGTGCGTGGGGTTCTTGACTTTGCTGGCTGCTTTGCCGAGGCAGCGGGAAGTGTTGACAGAGAAAATTGATGGGAGGCTGGTTTTAGTCGTATCATCAAGAAATCCTTTTAAAGCAGGGGAGCCTGCCACTCAGGAACCCTACGAAACAGAGACATTTCTTTTCTTAATCGAAACTGTGCAAAAAACGTTGATTAATTCATTTCACTGAACCCGGGGAATGTTTTATTTAAAGGGAGACAAAAAAGCGAGATCAGAGAGCGTGGTGTTAATAAAATTATTGTACCTGACACCGTCGCAGTAAATTACCAGATCTTGTTGACATAGGGTCATCTTTAGTCTGTGACTGTGTCACAATTCATCACAGTTCAACACCCTCGCAGTGAACACCAGTGCAAATCTGCAAAAGTCATCAGAACCCACTGTGTAAATAGATACGTGGAAAAGCCAAAGAAAAATGACGATTTTCAGTGGGAACAAAGGATAGACGCTAACGGTAACTAAATGGAAACTACATTTTACGTATTATCATCTGAATGTTGAGTATGCCACAATCAGCTCCTTTTGTCCACAATTTGAATGAAACATGCCAAGAAAGACTTGCATTTATGAAGTGTCATTCCCAACCTGAGACTTTCGCAAAGCACTTACTGACAATGCAACACCGTTTTAATGTGGGAAATGTGCGCACAGCAAGATCCCACAAACAGCGCATGACCAGATAGTGTTTTATTGATGAAAGCAAATTACTGCGGATGCTGGGATCTGAAAGGGAAAATGCTGGAAAATCTCAGCGGGTCTGGCAGCATCTGTGAGGAGAGAAAAGAGCTGACGTTTCGAGTCCAGATGACCCTTTGTCAAAGCTCCAGAACTTTGACAAAATGTTTTATTGATGTTGGAATCCCCTGCTTTTCTTTGAAAGAGTGTGACAGGATCATCAATATTCGCAACCAACCCACTGATTCCCACAGCTACTTCAATTGCAGCTCTTGTTAACACCCTGCTTCCTGCAAGGACTCCATCCCATTCTCCCAGTTTCTCTGCCTCTATTCCAATGATGCCACCATTGAAAACAACACTTCTGGCATGTCTGCCTTTTTCATTAACCGATACACCCCCCCTCCCACCACCACTGTGGTTAACAGGACACTCAACCGGGTTTGTCCCATCCCCTGCACCTGATTTGATTTGATTTGATTTGTTATTTGAATTGATTTGTTATTGTCACATGTATTAACATACAGTGAAAAGTATTGTTTCTTGCACGCTATACAGACAAAGCATACCGTTCATAGAGAAGGAAAGGAGAGAGTGCAGAATGTAGTGTTACAGTCATAGCTAGGGTGTAGAGAAAGATCAACTTAATGAGAGATAGATCGATTCAAAAGTCTGATGGCAGCAGAGAAGAAGCTGTTCTTGAGTCGCTTGGTACGTGACCTCTTTTTCCCGACAGAAGAAGGTGGAAGAGAGAATGTCCGGGGTGCATGGGGTCCGTGATTATGCTGGCTGCTTTTCTGAGGCAGCGGGAAGTGTAGACAGTGTCAATGGATGGGAAGTTGGTTTGAGTGGTGGACTGGGCTTCGTTCAGGACCCTTTGTAGTTTCTTGTGGTCTTGGACAGAGTAGGAGCCATACCAAACTGTGATACAACCAGACAGGATGCTTTCTATGGTGCATCTGTAAAAGTTGGTGAGAGTCGCATTGCCATCACTAAGGGGTTTTGACAGGGTGGATGTGGAGAGGGTGTTGCCTCTTGTGGGAGAATCTAGAACTATTCAGTGACAATAAATGAGGGGTCTGTCATTTATAACAGAGATGAGGAGAAATTCTTTCTCTCAGAGCGTTGTGAGTCTCTAAAATTCTCTTCCCAGGAAGTGGTGGGGATAGAGTCTTTGAATATTTTTAAGGCAGATCTAGATAGGTTCTTGATAAAGAAGGGGGTGTAAAGTTATCAGGAATATGTGGGAATGTGGGGTTGAGGTTACAATCAGATTGGCCATGATCTTATTGAATGGCAGAGCAGGCTCGAGGGGCCAAGTGGCCTACTCCTGATCCTAATTTTAGGGAAGGCGACGGCCTAGTGGTATTATTGCTAGACTATTAATCTAGAAACTCAGCTAATGTTCTGGGGACCTGGGTTCGAATCCCACCAGGGCAGGTGGTGGAATTTGAATTCAATAAAACAAATCTGGAATTAAGAATCTAATGATGACAATGAAACCATTGTCGATTGTCAGAAAAACCCACCTGGTTCACTAACGTCCTTTAGGGAAGGAAATCTGCCATCATTACCTGGTCTGGCCTACATGTGACTCCAGAGCCACAGCAATGTGGTTGACTTTCAACTGCCCTCGGGCAACTAGGGATGGGCAATAAATGCTGGCCAGCCGGCAACGCACATGTCCCACGAATGAATAAAAATAACATTTGTATGTTCGTCTGTAATGAAAGCATTAAAAGTCTTGATGAATTGCTTGAAACTACTTACCACAGAGCAACAGTAGACAATCATGACGCATTATGCCTCATCCATAACTTTTCAGATAGGACCTTTATTATAGGCTGGCAAGATGAATTACTTGCCTGGTATAACATATAGATTCAAGCAACCACCAGGTGCAGCCAATTCCAATTATTTACATTCAGCTAAATCTTCCCTGAAGCAGTCTCCCAAAATATATATGTATGTTGAGTGCCAGAACCACTTGATGACAGAAACTGTGGATTAGTTTCTGATTGACTTTGATGTTCTGCTCTTGGGTTTGAAGGCAAGTAACCAGCCATTGTGACTGAGGCTTCCACGTTTTGTTAATCCACTTAAATTCTGGAAATGCTGCTTTGGAACAGGATCCATGCGGCGCTGTGAATGCTGAGGGGTGAGAAGGTGAAATCTGTTCCTCAGATATCACTGGAGTTGTCTCCAGGGGAAAGAGAGTTCTGAATTTCTGCTGCACTTCACATTAAGGTAAAGGTAAAGTCGTCATGGTCCCAGATGACCATAGGCTGGGCTCCCCTTTGAGAGGGAGGGCTGACTGGTGGTGATTTAACCTGAGGGTCACCACACCTCAGGCGAGGGACAAGGTCGAGGAGACAGGACCTTCATGAATAACCCCAGCCGGTGCGGGAATTGAACCCACGCTGCTGGCTTCACTCTGCATCACTAACCAGCTGTCCAGCCATAATGGAAATCTAAAATTCTCTCCCCGCTGTTGAGTTTGGGGGCAGAGATCAGTTGAAAATTTCAAGCTGAAATCTGTTGGCCAATTCAGATAATTTCGCCTTTTGGGTCAGTGCCAACTGTCAATTTGATTTGATTTATTATTGTCACATGTATTAGTATACAGTGAAAAGTATTGTTTCTTGCGCGCTTTACAGACAAAGCATACCGTTCATAGAGAAGGAAAGGAGAGAGTGCAGAATGTAGTGTTACAGTCATTGCTAGGGTGTAGAGAAAGATCAACTTAACGCAAGGTAAGTCCATTCAAAAGTCTGTGAGCAGCAGGGGAGAAGCTGTTCTTGAGTCGGTTGGTACGTGACTTCAGACTTTTGCAGCTTTTTCCCAACGGAAGAAAGTGGAAGAGAGAATGTCCGGGGTGTGTGGGGTCCTTGATTATGCTGGCTGCTTTGCCGACTCAGTGGGAAGTGTAGACAGAGTCAATGGATGCGAGGCTGGTTTGCGTGATGGACTGGTTGAGGGATGAGGGGTGGAGGCAGTGGGTGGGAGGGGTGGAGGGGGTGCTGCACAGCCCCAGATTGTATGGAAAACAGCTACCCGGCAGTGAATACCATAGAAACATAGAAAATAGAAGCAGGAGAAGGCCATTCAGCCTTTCGAGCCTGCTCTGCCATTCATTATAATCAAGAGTGATAATCAAATTCAATATCGTGATCCCACCTTCCCCCCATATCCCTTTAACCCTAAGAGCTACATCTAATTTATTCTTGAAATCAGACATTTTGGCCTCAACTACATTCTGTGGTAGTGAATTCTGCACAGTTATCACTCTCCCTGCGGGATTTTACGGCCTCTCTCGAGCCCAGGAATCAAATTCCTGCCCGAGGTCAACAGACATTTCCATTGTCCGCCCCTCGCCTGCTCCGATTCTGTGGTGGGCGCGGCGGTCAAATTCTAGCCTCTGGGTGAAGAAATTTCTCCTCATTTCAGTTCTAAAAGGTTTACCCCTTATCCTCAAACTCTGCCCCTAGTTCTGGACTCCACCACCATCGGGAACATTCTTTCTGAATCTACCCTGTCAAACCCTGTTAGAATTATAAAAGTTTCTATGAGATCCCCTCTCACTCTTTCAAACGCCAATGAAATGAAAGCAAAATCACTTTATAACATTCTGTTGTTGTGCCGAGGCACACAATCTGTTTTTAATCCTTATATGGTGGACAAAGAACTGCGAGTAGACTTGTTGTTGGTACAGTAATATTTATTCACACACACAATTGATGTTAATCGCCCACACAATCAATATTAAGTTATCTTACAGAATACTAAAATTCAAGACAAATACTAGACCTTGACTTAACTTTTGCGTGACTGGCAAGTATCCAGACAGATATTGGCCTTTATCCACGCGTTGGTTTCTGTAGTCCTCTGTGTAGCCTGGTCCTTTGGTCTGGTCTGATACTCTGGCTCTGGTCTTCCTTCCGTCATTAGTGTGGTGGTTCTCCTCGTGCTGGTGGTGGTTACTGTTGTCGTCATTCATTGGGGAGAGAGAGAGGGATCCTTCCATTGTGCAGCATTTTTTATCCCTCGTTGGTTTTTGCGCCCTTTTTAGTTATTGCCAATCAATCGATCAGGACTTGATCACCCTGATCAATAGAGTCCAATCAGGTGCTGCCACACCAATCTCTGGGTGTGTACCCAACGGCCATGCCTGTAGGTGCTGGAGACACTTAGGTCACATAGCTCCCTCCCTAATAAGGGGTTAAGGTGCCCCTGCGTCTGGTAAACAAGTATGTTTGATCCGAGAGTGTCCATTGTCTTTGGGATGGCCTATTTCCCGTGTATTCGGTCATCTGAGCTGTAGCCTGCTTTATCTCTGTCCTTTAAGCTGCAGCCTGTCTGGTTCTGTACTTGGCCTATTATCCCAGCATGCTTTGTTAATCACCGTTTTAGGTGGCCCATTTGGCCACACTGTGAAGCACAGTGAGCTGAATGACTGGCTGTGTGACGGGTGTTAACAAGGACACTAAGAGGGTGGTGGTGAGCAGTGAGGGATTTGTTGACACTTCCCTCAGCCTAGCATTCTGTCCCTCGACAGGGTTTCCACCCACATTAAGGTGATGAGGTGCTTTTGAGGTGTTGTCACTGCTGTAATATGGGAAATGCCAACTTGCACCCAGCGATTCAGGGAGAGATGATGATAATGGACTAGTAATCCTGATGATCCAGGCTAATGTTCTGGGGACATGGGTTCAAACCCCACCTAGTGCAATTTAAATCTGAATATTAAATTTGGATTTGAAAGTTACTCTCAGTACCAGTGTTGTAAAACTATTATCAGTCATTGTAAAGACTCATCTGGTTCACTGATGCCCTTCAGGAAAGGAAATCTGCCCTACTTACCCGGTCTAGCCTATATGCTACTCCAAGCTCATATCAATGTGGTTGACTCTTAACTGCCCTCTGAAATGTCTTAACAAGCCTCTTAATCGTACCAAACTGATACTAGGGTTTTCCCTCCCCCATCAAGCCCAGCTTTAAACAGCGCAATAGAATCTCTGAACATACATCATTGTTTACTGTCTGCCGACCTAGATTCCATCTTTATGTCCAAAGCTGTAGGTGGCAGCTGGTACTCAATGCGTGGCCCTCTCACCTCTGAGTCAGAAGGCTGTGTATTTATGTAACAGAATACTTCAGCAGGATCAATTCAACTGCACATTTCACAGTTTGGACGGAGCTTCAGACTATAATTTTCACATAAGGGCCACCCACTCCCACACAAGGGATGTGAGCATATAATTCAGACTGACACTTGGGCGCTGTACTGAAGAGGCACTACACTGTCGGAGGTGCCATATATTTTGGATGAGATGTTATAAACCGAGGCCCCTTCTGCCCTTTCGGGTGCTGTGGTACAATCTCGAAGAAGAACAGGGGCATTCTCCCCAGTGCTCTGGCTCCCATCTATCCCAAAACCCAACACCTTAAAATAGATGACCTGAGGCAGACTTTTCCCGCCCCGCCCGTCACAGGAATCGTAGTGGGCAGGGCAGAAAGTTCAACGGACCATGCAAAGGTCTGTTGACCTCGGGTGGGAATTTCTGACCTTGGGGCAAGTACGGCAGGAAAATCCCACCCCTGATCTCTGCAGTTTGTGGGAGATTTGGGGCACAGTGGTTAGCACTGCTGCCTCACAGCGCCAGGGACCCGGGTTCAATTCCCGGCTTGGGTCACTGTCTGTGTGGAGTCTGCAAGTTCTCCCCGTGTCTGAGTGGATTTCCTCTGGGTGCTCCGGTTTCCTCCCACAATCCAAAGACGTGCGGGTTGGGTGGATTGGCCATGTTAAATTGCCCCTTAGTGTCAGGGGGATTAGCTCGGGTAAATGCAGGGGGTTTCTGTGGTAATGGGGATAGCAGCTGGGTGGGATTGTGGTTGGTACAGACTCGATGGACCAAATGGCCTCCTTCTGCACTGTGGAATTCTATGACTGTACCCGAACAGGTGCCGGAGTGTGGCGACTAGGGGATTTTCACAGTAACTTCATTGCAGTGTTAATGTAAGCCTACTTTTGACACTAATAAATGAACTTTAAACTCTAAAACATTAGATTTTTGTTTTCTTTCCTTTCATGAGTTGTGAGATTTTGTTATCAATCCCTAATTGCCCTGCAGAAGGTGGCACTGAGGCAGCTTCGTGAACCGCTGCAGTCTAGTATCAGTTTGGTATGACTGAGAGGCTTGCTGAGAAATTTCAGAGGGCAATTAAGAGTCAACCACATTGATATGAGCCTGTAGGCTAGACCAGGTAAGTAGGGCAGATTTCCTTTCCTGAAGGACATCAGTGAACCAGATGGGTCTTTACAATGACTGATAATAGTTTTACAACACTGGGACTGAGAGTAGCTTGCAAATCCAAATTTAATAATCAGATTTAAATTGCATTAGGTGGGATTAGAACCCATGTCCCCAGAACATTAGCTTGGATCATCAGGATTACTACTCATCTCTCCCCAAATCGCTGGGTGCAAGTTGGCATTTCCCATATTACAGTAGTGACAATACCTCAAAAGCACCTCATTGGTTGATAGGCGTTTGGAACATCCTGAGGTTGCGAGAGGTGCTATATAAATGTAATTTCTTTCTTAACATTCCCACCTCTGGCTCAGAATGGGTTCAGCAGAAACAAACTGTTTTTCAAGAGAGCAACAGGAAGGTTAAAAAAAAGCAATGAATTAAGAATCATTTCATTCCAAATCTGAATTAATTACTGTCACATTCTGCCTTCCATTAGGAGCCAGTTAATGGTTCTCTTCTGACTCTTGACATTGAAATCTCAGAGAAATGAAGTGCCTCTCCAGGGTAATTCTGCTCTGATTACCTACTCCTCCTTCTACATCAGGACCGCAAGTTGCTTTCAATCGCAGACTTGCGCATCTCTTGCTGGTGTCATTTGGCAATCACGCATCTTCTGTAACAAAAACAAAATACTGCAGTGCTAAAGATCTGAAAAAGCTGGAAACACTCAGCCGGTCTGGCAGCATCTGTAGAGAGGAAAGCAGAGACAACAGGTGGGATTTTCCAGCTAAATAAACCAAAAGAGAAAATGCAAGAAAATCTCAGCAGGTCTGGCAGCATCTGTAAGGAGAGAAAAGAGCTGACGTTTTGAGTCCAGATGACCCGTTGTCAAAGCTGAATCACTTTTCCAGCCCTGTCCACTGGGGGGATCATAGTGGGAAATGGAAAATTTAAATCTCTGCTACAGAAATACACAACCTGACTCAAAAGTGAGAGTGCCACCCATTGAGTAGCTGTGATGCGTTTGGAACATCTACAGCTTTGGACATGGAAAATTTGATGGAAAATTTGGTGGACAAGCGAAAGGTCCACTGACTTCAGATGAGAATTCCCGCTCCTGTCTGAAAATCCTGCCCTCTGTACCTGGTCGATGACCTTTCACCAGAACCAGGAAAGTTAGAGAGGTCATGGATTTGAAATGGGTGAAAGGGGATCGGGTGGAAAAAGGGCAGAAGCGAAGGTCTATGAGGGGGCACAAAATGGGAGACATGGCATGACAAAACAGTTAGTGGGAGAGGGCCAAAGGGAGTGTTGAAGGGACAAGTAAAGGAACAAAAGATGTGGCCAGAGGAGGTGTGAATGGTGGGATAATAAACACTTGGGCAGAAATCTACAGCCTCCCATCCATTGACTCTGTCTACACTTCCCGCTGCCTTGGAAAAGCAGCCAGCATAATTAAGGATCCCACGAACACTGGACATTCTCTCTTCCACCTTCTTCCATCGGGAAAAAGATACAAAGGTCTGAGGTCACTTACCAACCGACTCAAGAACAGCTTCTTCCCTTCTGCCATCAGACTTTTGAATGGACTTACCTCTAAGTTGATCTTTCTCTACACCCTAGCTACGACTGTAACACTGCATTCTGCACTCTCTCATTTCCTTCTCTATGAATGGTATGCTTTGTCTGTATAGCGCGCAAGAAACAATACTTTTCACTGTATGTTAATACATGTGACAATAATAAATCAAATCAAATCAATGGCTTCGCTCGAGCAAGGCCGGAAATTCCCGCCCGAGGTCAACGGACATTTCCGCTGTCTTCCCCTCACCCGTTCCGATTCCTTTGCGGGCGGGGCAGTAGAATTCCGGCCTTGCTGTCTGAAAGCCGTAACAGTCCGCAACTTGGGAGACAATGGCCTCATAGTTCTGTAGAAAGTGCAACCAGCTTCTTACTAAACAAAGCAATGTGGGATGGCACGGTGACGCAGTGGTTCGCACTGCTGCCTCACAGCGCCTGGAACCCGGGTTTGATTCCCGGCCTCAGGTGACTGTGAAGAGTTTGCACATTCTCCCCATATCTGTGTGAGTTTCCTCTGGGTGCACCGGTTTCCTCCCAGAGTCCAAAGATGTGCGGGTTAGCTGGATTGGCTATGCTAAATTGCTCCTTAGTGTCCCAAGATGTGTAGGTTAGGGGATTAGTGGGGTAAATATGTGGGGTTACAGGGATGGGGGTGAGGGCTGGGCATGGGTAAGATGGTCTGTCAGAGGCTTGCTGCAAACTCAATGGGCCGAATGTCCTCCTTCTGCATTGTAGGGATTCTGAATCTTGCTAGTGTTATAACTTCAATGTAATAGATTTGAAATCACCTGCAGGAGACAGTCTTCTCTCATTCTAATCATGAACCAATAAACCTACAAAGCCAAACTTCAACTTCTTCATTTTTTTCTCCCCAAATGTGTAAACTGACTGAATATTTTCCCTCCTTCCTCTTTGTTCTTTCATGTGATGTGCGTGTCATTGGCTGGGCCAGTATTTGTTGCCCATCTCTAATTGTCCTTGAACTGAATGGCTTGCTGGACCATGGTAGGGAGCAGTTAAGAGTTAACCACGTTGCTGTGGGGTCTGGGAATCAGTAGTACACCAGACGACACAGGCACAACAGATTTCCTTCCCCAAGGGCATTTATTATCCTAATGGGTTTTTACAATCATTACAGACCTGCTTTCAATTGAAGAATTTATTAATTGAATTTAAATTACACCAGCTGGGATTTGAACCCATGGCCATTAGCCTAGGCTTCTGGATTACTAGACCAGTGACATTGCCATTATGCCACCGTCACTCCATGGCTGTTCTTTGTGTATGAACTTGCTAGGATGTCATAGAGTCATGGAGGCATGGAAACAGGCCCTTTGGCCCACTTATCCATGCCGCCCCCTTTTTTTAAAAACCCCTTAGCTAGTCCCAATTGCCCGCATTTGGCCCATGTCCCTCTATACCCATCTTACCCATGTGACTGTCTAAATGCTTTTTAAAAGACAAAATTGTACCCGCCTCTACTACTACCTCTGACAGCTTGTTCCAGACACTCACCATCCTCTTGTGTGAAAAAATTGCCTCTCTGGACCTTTTTGTATCTCTCCCCTCTAACCTTAAAGTTATGCCCTCTAGTTTTAGACTCCCCTACCTTTGAGAGAGACATTCTCCAAATTGGGGGAGGGACATTCGCATCTACCTGACAGTAACAGTTGCTGGATGATTCCTTAGCTGAGATCATACAATTCAGGAACTTTGCCTGAAAAATGGCTCCTTGGAACAGGAGGAAGCCATTCATTTCCCCAGGTTTGTTCCACAACTAAATCATGGCTGAACAATATCTCTATCTGCTTTTGCTCCATAACCTTGGATAACATTACCCAACATAAATCTATCACTTTCAGACTTGTTCTTCACCATCCACAGCCTTCGGGTGGTGAGTTTCAGATTTCCAATTCTTTGTGATTTCTCCCGGGTAGCCTAGCTCTAATATTCAAATCATTTAGATTTGATTTATTATTGTCACATGTATTAGCATACAGTGAAAAGTATTGTTTCTTGCGCGTTATACAGACAAAGCATACCGTTCATAGAGAAGGAAAGGAGAGAGTGCAGAATGTAGTGTTAAAGTCATAGCTAGGGTGTAGGGAAAGATCAATTTAATGCGAGGTAGGTCCATTCAAAAATCTGATAGCAGCAGGGAAGAAGCTGTTCTTGAGTCAGTTGGTACGTGACCTCAGACTTTTGTATCTTTTTCCCAACGGAAGAAGGTGGAAGAGAGAATGTCCGGGGTGCGTGGGGTCCTTGATTATGCTGGCTGCTTTGCCGAGGCAGCAGGAAGTGTAGACAGAGTCAATGGATGGGAGGTTGTTTTGAGCGATGGACTGGGCTTCATTCAAGACCCTTTGTAGTTTCTTGCGGACTTGGACAAAGCAGGAGCGATACCAAGCTGTGATACAACCAGAAAGAGTGCATGTACCCTTGTTCTTAATCAGAAGCAACAGTTTCGCTGTACCCATCTTTAGGAATCTTTAACCTTTTTAAATACCTCAAACAGATTACCTTTTGGTTAAGATCAATTGTAGTATGAAGAGGATGCTGCCCTTGGTTGAGGCCATTGGGTCACATTTAAGCTTCATATTCATATGAAGCAATTTTTAAAAGCGGCATCTCGGCCTTTTGGCTAAGATGCAAATGTGATCAAGCTTTGAAGGAGGAAACCTCCCTCTCCTCCAATCAGCTTGGCTCATGTAGATCAGGCCCAAGACAGGTGTGTAGACCCTGTCTTGTCAGCTTGGATCGGGAATGTCTCAACTTGTTGAGACTCTGAATTGGACTTGATTTGATTGAATTGGAAAAGTATTTTTTTAAAAATCAGATTACCCTCTACCTTCCAAACTCAAAGCAATACCAACCAGGATTGTGCAACCCTCACAATTCAACCTCAAGACCTGTAGAAGGATCATTTAGATCTAAAACTTTAAATCAGGTTCTCGCTCCACAGATGCTGCCAGACCTGCTGAATTTATCCAGCATTTTCTGTTTTTATATCTGGGAATATTGATGCCAGCTCTGGGTGTCTGACATGGAAACAAGTTCTATTTTCTAAAACCAGAATATCCCTCAATGAGCACAAAACTTAATTAAAATAAACAGGAAGGATGTTTTATGAAGTCCCTTAAAGATTAGCTCACTGTCATATTACCAAGGTTAGTTGGTGATTTAAGACAATTCCTTCAGGCTGCCAACTGCCTACTCTTTGCCTATCCATTTTCTGCAACAAAGGTCCCTGGCGCTGTGAAGCAGGTCTGGGTGCGATTACACCTTAGTGTCAGGGGGATTACGTGGGGGTTACAAGGATAGGGTCTAGGTGGGATTGTTGTCGGTGCAGACTCGATGGGCCAAATGGCCTCCTTCTGCACTGTAGGGCTTCTATGATTCTATGGTCAGGTATCCTACATCTATGAATGTAGTAATGCGTTATTAATCAACAGTTATTTTTCAACCATAGAAGCTTCAAGACCTCTTCATGGGTGACACAGTGGTTAGCACTGCTGCCTCACAGAGCCAGGGACCGGGTTCGATTCCCAGTTTGGGTCACTGTCTGTGTGGAGTTTGCACGTTCTCCCCGTGTCTGCATGGGTTTCCTCCGGGTGCTCCGGTTTCCTCCCACAGCCTGAAAGACGTGCTGGTTAGGTGCATTGGCCATGCTAAATTCTCTCTCAGTGTACCCGAACAGGCGCCGGAGTGTGGTGACTAGGGGATTTTTACAGTAACTTCATTGCAGTGTTAATGTAAGCCTACTTGTGACAAAATAAACTTAATAAATAACAAAAAAATCCATACTAGCTTACAATAATCCCACTTTACTCTTTTCCCCGTAGAATTGGAAGTGCGTGATTTACTGTTGAACAAAAAAGAACAAAGAACAAAGAACAGTACAGCACAGGAAACAGGCCCTTCGGCCCTCCAAGCCTGTGCCGCTCCTTGGTCCAACTAGACCAATCGTTTGTATCCCTCCATTCCCAGGCTGCTCATGTGACTATCCAGGTAAGTCTTAAACAATGTCAGTGTGCCTGCCTCCACCACCCTACTTGGCAGCGCATTCCAGGCCCCCACCACCCTCTGTGTAAAAAACGTCCCTCTGATGTCTGAGTTATACTTCGCCCCTCTCAGCTTGAGCCCGTGACCCCTCGTGATCGTCACCTCCGACCTGGGAAAAAGCTTCCCACTGTTCACCCTATCTATACCCTTCATAGAGTTTCCCTCTACCACACTCTCAGGTCATGCATTCCAGATCCTAGCAACTCGCCGTGTTTTTAAAAAAAAGCTTCCCCTCAATCCCCAAGGATATTGGCGGCTCCTGTATATGAGCGGGACCACGTAGGGGATAATGGATGCCTGTCAGAGAATTGTAAGATAGTGATTGCAGGCTTTGATGGAATCATCTCATCTCTCACTGAGATGGCGTAGTTTTAAACTTGCTGAGGTAACTACCACTGGAAAGATTAATAGATGCCAGATCTAATTTTCTTTAGAAGTCTTTAGCGGATGACGCAAAACCAGAAAGAAGATTGATTTTATAGAGCGGGCCCTGAAGGTATATCAAATCTTTGACATAACAAGGTTTTTTCTCCCCTATTTTATGGTGAATTACAGGTTCACTACCTTGTATAAATTCCAGAATCAATTTAATATAGACAATATATCATTTCTGCTTTCCCTTTGTGGGATTGTATTTGTAATTCTAATGGCCATGTAAGAATTATGGAAAATGCTACATACTTTAGGCATGAACAGCTCTGTAATTTGAGCAATTCCGTCACCTTTATCAATGCTTACGTTGTTTTGCCTTATTGAAATTCTATTTGATCCTCGGTGTGAGTTGATCCACGGGCTCTGGTGGAAACTGTTAGAATAATGGTGTCAGGTCCACTGCAAGGGGCAAACAGACAAAAACGGTTGGGTCATCGAGCTTGTGCTTTCATTGGTGAATTGATAGCATTCTTGCCTCTGAGCTAGGAGGTTGTGGGCATGTGTCCCGCAAGCAAAAAGCTGGCACTCTGCTGCAATACTGAAGGAGTGCTGCACTGCTGGAGATGCTGTCTTTCTCCGGTAAACCGAGGGCCGGTTAATTATTTTCTCTCAGGTGTACATAAAAGATCCCGCGAGACTATTTCAAAGAAGGGCAGGCGAGCCCTGGTGTCCTGGTCAATATTTATTCCTCAACCAACATCACAAAACATCTGATGAAGGGTCATCCAGACTCGAAATGTTGGCTCTATTCTCTCCCCACGATGCTGTCAGACCTGCTGAGATTTTCCAGCAATTTCTGTCTTTGTCGTCACAAAACATCTGGTCATTGTCACATTGCTGTTTGTGGGATCTTGCTGTGCACACATTGGCTGGTGGACTTGCTACATTACAACTCCACTTGGGCTCCATTTACAAATGTTTTCATTGGCTGTTAGGACACCTTGCAGATGTCAAAGGCGCTATATTAATGCAAGTATTTCTTTCTTATGAAGGGCACCACCACCTCATTGCTCTTACACTCATGACAAGACAAAGGGCCCGATTTTACCAAAGCTTCGTGCCTGTTTTCGGGCGCAAAATCGCAGTAAAGTTGGGCGTCGGGCCTATACCGCGATCTGCACCCGATTCCGAGCAGATCGAGGCTTTACCGACACCCGATTCGGGCGTGGGTCCGGCCCACACACGAATCGGGCGGCCCGACGATTTCAATGCATTAGCATGCATTTAAATCGACTTAATGAACCGCGTGCCCAACCCTACCGCCAAATCCCACTTTACCGTCTTCTAGTCCATTCCGCATCCACGCTGTAAGCGACCTGCAGAATAAAAGTCCAAAGCGGATTTCTATTCTGCAGGGGAACCTCCGAAGCCCTCTCTGCCCTTGTGAAGTCACCATCCTCCTCGACCATCCCTCGCGGACCCCCCCCCGCTAACCACCCCGGCAGACCCCCCCCCCTCCGGGATCAGACCCCCGGGAGGCAGGCCCCCCTCGGCAGAGCACACCCCCAACCTACCTCGATCGCTGGTCTCCCTCCACCATCCTTCCGTTAGCAACATAAGCTGTATGTTCCTCAGCTAGATCCACTTTGGTCAACACAAAGATGGTCCTTCTGCCTTGTGGGTCCATCTGGCTCACCAAGTCAGTTACAATACTGCGTTCAGCATCTACTGAACCATCTTGGATACAAAGGACAATGAATGGTACTGGTCGATCTTCCTGGTGCTATCAGTACTGTAACATCAGGAATGGCTGCCGACACCAAGGATATAATTTTTAGCATAAGCAAGGCTTACATGCAGAACCCTAATGCCATTATCCTTTGTATCCCTCCTCCTCCCACCCGCCCCCCAGGGGGTGATCTGGGTCCCGCCCCCTCTCCTCCTCCCCGCCGCCCGATCCCTTGGGGGGCCTCGATTGTCCCACCTTCACTCCGGCAAAATCTCCCACTAGTTCCCCGAACATGGGGAGCTAGTCTAAATCCCACTGGAGTGAAGTATATCTGGTGGGGTGGAAGATGCTATCTGGGCCGGCGAATTCCGTGCCGGGCCCAATAATCATATTTAAAATATATTTTAAAAAGATTTAAATCACTTCCCTCTTTTCCGATCGGTTTCCAGTGCGGTCTCGACTGCACCTGTTCTCAGCTGCGGGAGATGTGTTTGTGTCGGGAACACATGCGCAAATCCCGTGAAATGGTCGACACGCGATGCTTCCCTCCCGATCCGCCAAAAAAACTGTGCGCATTGGGATGGGAGAATCACCCCCAGTATTTTAGATGTCGGGGGTGGGGGGGGGTTCTCCCAAAAGTGCTGAATCGGCGGGAAAACTGGTCTAAATCACGACTGTTTTTCCAGAGCAAATTCAGACCAGAATCTCCGCACTCTGAGCACTGCAGAGGTCCCAGTCGTGAATATCGCTACAAACCCAGGGGAGGCGGGGCCTATTCACGTTGGAGTCTGACAGTTCTGGAACTCTGCGCATGCGCAGTGGCCCTGATCTGTCAGTCTCCCCGTTTGCTGGCAGCTTGATCACTGCCCAGCCCAGGACCCCCGCAGTCTTGCCCCTCCAGGCCCCCCCACGGCCCGTTCGCGGCCCCCACAACAATTGCCGGACCAGCCCCAATCCCCTCCCCGTCCTGGAGCACCCCGATGTCCAGCCCCCCTCACCCAGCAGTGGCGATCCCCCAACCTCCCTCATCCCAGCAGATCCCTCCTCCCTCTCACTGACCCCCTGATGGGAGGCAGCCGCGCCCCCCCCCTTCCCAGGAGGAAGACCCTCTCCCCTCCAGTGCTCCTCGATCACTGGCCCCCCTCCAATCCCGACTGATCCCCATGCAGAGTGGCAGCGGGACCCCCCAACCCCACCGATCACCCCCTAGGCCCTGTCCAAAATAGGTCCCGCCTCCTTGACACTGCCCGATGCCTGATGGGCAGTGCCAAGGTGCCCCCTGAGCATGGGCACTTTGCCCCTTGGGCAGTGCCGGGGACACAGGCTGACACTGTCAGGGTGCCCATGCCCAGGGGAACACTCCCCCGCGCCCCCACCACTGCCCGACCCCCTGGTGGCCCTCAATTACTCCCCTTCACTCCAGCGGGGTCTCCCACTAGTTCCTCAAACGTGGGGAGCTACTCTAAACCCTGCCGGAGTGAAGTACTCCTGGTGGGGATGCTATCGGCTCGGAGAATTCTGTGCCGGGCCCGATAATCACATTTCAACTAGATTTCAAATACATTTTTAAAAGATTTAAATCACTTACCTCTTTTCCCACCGGTTTCCAGCGCGGTCTCGACTGCGACTGTTCTCCGGCTCTGGGAGACGCACATGTGTCGGGAACACATGCGGGAATCCCATGAAATGGCCGGCACGCGCATCTCTCGACCCGACCCGCCAGAAAATTTGCAGGTCGCAATGGGAGAATCGCCCCCGTGGTCTCACCAAAATCCTGTGCAATTGCCACGATTCTGAAGGCCAGAGCAGTCGCTGGAGAAACAACATGTTGAAGTAAGTCGTGGCGTGTCTTTCTCACCCAACAGAACAAACACTCATTGGCCAAGTTACATCACAGTGACACAAGGAGAATGAACCATTGGGTAACCGTTGCTTGTGTCTGATACATGAAGATAATAATATCTGAGAACAGTGAGAAAAATCCCGACCCAGCAATCATGTCCCACATTGATAATGTCTATAATAACTACACACTTCTTAAGCCCAATGCCTCCCACCTCTCTCCTCTCACCACCCCTGGGTCACCCATACAAATACTGTGGCAACAAGAGCAGGTCAGAGGCCAGCAATTCTGTGACAAGTAACTCACTGCCTGAGTCCCCAAAACCAGTGTGCCATCTACAAGGCACAAGTCAGGAGTGTAATGGAATACTATTCACTCGCCTGTGTGAGTGCAGCTCCAACAAGAAGCTTGACACCATCTGCTTGACACCAAAGCAGTCCACTTGATTGACACTATATTCACAAACATTCATTCCCTCCACCACTGATGCACAGTGGCAGCAGTGTTTACCATCTACAAGATGCACAGCAGCAACTCTGCGATGTTCCTTCATTAGCACCTTCCAAACATGTGACCTCTACCACCTAGAAGGACAAGGGTAGTGGAGTAATGTCACTTGAAGATTCACTTCCAAGTCACTCACTATACTGACTTGGAAATACATCACCATTCCTTCATTGTCACTGGGTCCAAATCTCAGAAACTCCCTCCCTAACAGCACAGTAGATGTACATATCCCACATGGACTGCAGCGGTTCATGAAGGTAGCTCACCACCATCTTCTCAAGGACACAGTAAGAATCTCAGAACACCAGGTTAAAGTCCAACAGGTTTATTCGGTATCACGAGTTTTCGGAGCGCTGCTCCTTCATCAGGTGAGTGGAGAGTTGGGTTCACAAACATGGCATATATAGACAGAGACTCAACTGCAAGATAATGGTTGGAATGCGAGTCTTAACAGATAATCAAGTCTTTACAGGTACAGACAGTGCGAGTGGAGAGAGGGATAATCACAAGTCAAAGAGGTGTGAATTGTCTCAAGTCAGGACAGTTAGTGAGATTTTGCAAGCCCAGGCCAAGTGGTGGGGGTTACAGATAGTGTGACATGAACCCAAGATCTCGGTTAAGGCTGTCCTCATGCTTGCAGAGCTTGGTTATCAAGTTCTGCACGCATGATAGCCAAGTTCCACATTCTGTCGATATATGCCATGTTTGTAAACCTAACTTTCCACTTACCTGATGAAGGGGCAGCGCTCCGAAAGCTCGTGATTCCAAATAAACCTGTTGGATTTTAACCTGGTGTTGTGAGACTTCGTACTGTGCCCACCCCAATCCAACGCCGGCATCTTCACATCATCTTTGTTGCAACGAGACATAGATAAGATGCAAGACTGGGCGGAGAAGTGGCAGATGGACTTCAACCCAGATAAGTGTGTGGTGGTTCATTTTGGCAGGTCGAATAGGATGAAAGAATATAATATTAAGGGTAAGACGCTTGGCAGTGTGGAAGATCAGAAGGATCTTGGAGTCCGGGTTCATAGGACTCTCAAAGCAGCGTCGCAGGTGGAAGGCTGTGGTTAAGAAGGCGTATGGAATACTGGCCTTCATCAATAGAGGAATTGAGTTTAGAAATCGGGAGATAATGCTGCAGCTGTATAGGACCCTGGTCAGACCCCACCTGGAGTACTGTGCCCAGTTCTGGTCGCCTCATTACAGAAAGGATGTGGAAGCCGTAGAAAGGGTGCAGAGGAGATTTACAAGGATGTTGCCTGGATTAGGTGGCATGCCTTATGAGGATAGGTTGAGAGAGCTAGGTCTTTTCTCCTTGGAGAGGCAAAGGATGAGAGGTGACCTGATAGAGGTGTATAAGATGTTGAGGGGTATTGATAGAGTGGATTCTCAGAGGCTTTTACCCAGGGCTGAAATGGTTGCCACAAGAGGTCACAGGTTTAGGGTGCTGGGGAGTAGGTACAGAGGAGGTGTTAGGGGTACGTTTTTCACTCAGAGGGTGGTGGGTGCGTGGAATCGGCTGCTGGTAGTGGTGGTGGAGGCGGATTTGATAGGGTCTTTTCAGAGACTTTTGGATAATTCCATGGAAGTTAGTAAGATAGAGGGTTATAGGTAAGCCTAGTAGGTAGGGACATGTCCGGCGCAACTTGTGGGCCGAAGGGCCTGTTTGTGCTGTAGCTTTTCTATGTTCTATGTTCTATTATCTTCTTAAGGACAGTTAGGGATGGGCAACAAATCTGGCCTAGCCAGCGGTGCCCACATCCTGTGAATGATTTTAAAATGACTCTGACGAGAAGTAAAAACAGAGCTTAAAAAAGAAATAGTCTAGAAAATGTCTCAGGTAATGGAAATCACACTGGAAATGTGTGGCTTGTTACCGAAGAAACCAATTAAACTTTATCCTATGATGCCCCTCAGAAAACGTAAAATAAAATGGAGGGGATGAATAAAAGTATCTTCAGAGATCTTTATTCCCTTCTAAAGCTGCACAGAGCACATTGGAAACTGCAGGAAGCTGTTATGTAAGGCGTAGCTTTGATGTCACTGAGGACTCAGAGTCATCAGTCAATGCCAGTTCAAGATGTCCTTTGAACGCTGCTTACGTTTGACTTGAAGTGACGGGCTTGTATAATGCACCGTTGCCAAGGTAACAAACTTAGGCAATGAGTGCTGATGCCTGCAGTTGAGAATTCACAGCAAAGACCAAACTAAATTGTTTGTCCAGTCTTAGAACAGAGGGGCATTAGCAGAGCTACTGGCAACCCAGGTCTCTGCAAGACCCATGGAGCAGCACTGCCAGGAAGAGACAGCAAACTTAGGGTTAAGTCTTCACGTTAGAAAAGGAGTTACATTTCTGTAGCAACCTTGAGAAGTCTAAAAGTACTTTTTATTAATCATTCGTAGGGCATGGGTGGCGCTGGCTGGCCAGCATTTATTGCCCATCCCTAGTTTCCCGAGGGCAGTTGAGAGTCAACCACATTGCTATAGGTCTGAAGTCATGTGAAGATCAGACCAGGTAACGACGATAGACTTCTTCCCACAAAGGAAAACCCAAATGGGTTTTTCCGACAATGGTTTCATGGTCATCAGTAGATTCCTAATTCCAGATATTTTTTAATGAATTCAAATTCCACCATCTGCCGTGGTGGGATTTGAACCCGGGTCCCCAGAACATGGGCTGAGTTTCTGGATGAATAGTCTAGCGATAATACCACATGGCCATCACCTCCTCCAGTCAATGAAGTATAGTCACTGTTGTTATGTTGGGAACATGGTAACCAGTGTGCACACAGCAAACTCCCACAAACCAGGATGAGATAATGAGCAGATAATCTGTTCGCAGTGTCAAGAGAACCCCCTTTTCTCATATTGGGCCTACTGTGTGTTTTATGTCCAGCAGGGAGGGCAGACACAGAGAGGGTGCAGTGGGGCAGTGGTATTGTCATTGGATTAGTAATCCAGGGGAATGCCCTGGGGACCCAGGTTCCAATCCTGTCAGAGCAGATGGTGAAATGGGGATTCAATTAAAAATCTGGAATAAAAAAGTCTAATGACCATGAAACCATTGTAAAACCCCAACTGGTTCACTTTAGGGAAGGAAATCTGCCACCCTGACCCAGTCTGACCTACAGCAATGCGGTTGACTCTTAAATGGTTGTAGCAAACCACTCACCCTGTGATGTCCACATCCCATGAAAACTAAAACAAAACTCAATTTAACATCTGGGTCACCTGCAATATGTGCCTCAGTTCCTGGAGTGGGACTTGAACCCACAACATCTGGCACAGAAGTGAGGAGTGTTAGATGTGCATCAACTCCCCAGGCACAAGTCCTGACTCCAGACCTAACATAGTCCTGGTAAGTAACGAGGAACAAGGAACCATATCACCGTAATAAACAAAGAGGAGAAACGGATAACATGCTGTAAAGTTGCCATTTTATTGAAATTAGAGAATAAATTACGTTATTACTAATAAACTTTATTTAATCCAAAAGTATTCTAGAGAGTTGAAGTAAAATAATTGGATTGTAATGGTTCTTAATTAAGTAAGTTTCACTCAGTCCAATAAACTGAGTTTTATTGGAAAGTTAATCTAATTCAAGGCTGATCTTTGAAATTAATTTTGTCATTACACTTAAAGAAAATTAGTTTTGAAATGATGGATGATTCATATTGCACAAGCTAGGTTCCATTTCTGATTCAAATATCATTTTGTGTTCGCTGTGTAACTCACTGATATACAGTGGGAGTCTTTTTACTCCGAGTTTTATTTAGGTTATTCTCACTGGTGAATCCCAGCTCTCCATATCCCAGCTAAAATATTATAATCAAATTAACTTTGTAGTGAATAACCCTTAGCTCTTAATTTTACTTCAGCTGCTAGTTTTCACAGGAGATCTCCGCTAATCCTCCTTCTTATTTGGAATGTGTTAGGAGAACGCCACACGAGACTTTATCAGATGAATTTATTTAGCAGCAACAGATCATGTGAATAATAACATTTCATTGATTTCACAGGAGTTGTTAAGGTTCAATTGTACCTCATGCATTAGAAAATAATAAAGAATTCACAAATGCTGTGCTAATGTACATTCCATATTCTTATAAAACTCTTCCTTTCTGGCATCTAGACTCCCTGGCTGTTGCTTAGCTGTTGGCATCCTCACATCTGCCTCAAAAGATGGAGGGTTTAAGTCGCAGCTCAGAAATATCAAGACTGACACTCCAGAGCAATAATGAGGGAGTGCTGCACTGTCAGAAATGCTGTCTTCTGGGTGAGATATTAAATGCCCTTGTCCTATTGAACGGCAGGGAGGCACAATGGTTAACAGTGCAGTCTCATCACAGACCAGGGACCCAGGTTCAATTCCGACCTCGGGTCACTGTCTGTGCGGAGTTTGCACATTCTCCCCGTGTCTGCGTGGGTTTCCTCCGGGTGCTCCGGTTTCCTCCTACACGCCAAAGATGTGCAGGTTAGGTGAATTGGCTATGCTAAATGCATGGTATTACAGGGATAGGGGGGAGTCTGGGCCTAGGTAAGGTGCTCTTTCAGAGAGTAGGTGCATACTCAATGAGCTGAATGGCCTCCTTGTGCACTTTAGGGATTCTATGACCTGCACACTGCATCAGTAGCATTGCCTTCCTCAACCCTCTTAGTTATCCCTGCAAAATACTCCAGTCAGCTGCTTAGCAATGATTTTTCCTTGACAAATCCAAGCTGGGTTTCCATAATTAACCTGCATTTTTCCATATGACTATTAGTCTTGTCCTATGGGATTCTATGGATTCTATCTGCACTCTTGGGTAATGTAAAAGATCCCGTGGTGCCACGGTGAAGAAGAGCAGGGGGGTTATCCCTGGTGCCCAGGTCAATATTGATCTGACATCACAATCAACATCACAATGGGAACACACTTCAAAAGGAAATCACCATTTGGCCATACGGAGACTGAAGTTTGCTGAAAAAGAGAGAGATCAAAGCTTTCCTTCTTGCACTCATGCAGACATTTCACAAGAACACCAGTGTGAGGGTTTTGGGATACTCTGAGGTCCTGAAAGACGCTATATCAATGCAAGTCTATCTTCCTAACCATCTCTCTTCCAAAACTTCAAACCAACTGTCTAGTTTGAGAAGGTCAGATTGTTACAAAAGGTGAGAAAATTGAAGATTTAGTTCTTATGTAAGGCCACTTCACTTGAAATGTTAACTCTGTCTCTCTCCACAGATGCTGCCTCACTTAGAATCATAGAATCCCTACGGTGCAGAAGAAGGCCATTCAGCCCATCTTGCCTGCACATACAACAATCCCGTCCACGCCCTATTCCCGACACCCCATGTATTTACCCTGGTAGTTCCCCCTGACACTAAGGGGCAATTTAGCATGGCCAATTACCTAGCCCGCACATCTTTGGACTGTGGGAGGAAACCGGAGCACCTGATGGAAACCCGCGCAGACACGGGGAGAACATGCAAACGCCGCACGGACAGTGACCCGAGGCTGGAATTGAACCCGGGTTCCTGGCGCTGTGAGGCAGCAGTGCTAACCACTGTGCCACCATGCTGCTGAGGTTTTCCAGCATTCTTTTAAAATTTTAATTTGAATAAAAAATGAGACTGAATTGATTTTAAATAATTTTAAATTTATATTTTTTCCAATCAATATGTATTTAAACAAATCCCAAAATATTTATATCCCTTGCTGATTTGAACGGATTGATAAATGCCCATAGTATTGTATCGAGCTGAAATGGGACATGATTTCTGGGAGTGAAACTGGTTTTAAATCTTAGGGGTAAGACCTTGGCAGATGATGCAAAATGTGTTATTCGCTAATCTGCCCATTTCTCAATTCTTGCCATTTTCATCAAAGTCAATATCTCCTTCTAACACGAGAGTGCAGCTCATATTCCTGCAGATTCCAGTGGGAATTCGCTATTGAATCTGGAAGGAGTGGAGTAAAGTGAGAGAGAAAGCTTTTTGTTCAGTTATCACATGTGGTGAAGGAGGAGCTGGAAGCAAGGGTGAGGATGAAGTGCGTCTCTGAAGAAAGAGGTCGAGAGCGGGTGGACAATCTGGCAGAGAGGGTGGACTAGCTGAACCTGTGAGAGTCGAGGAATATGGGATGTGGTGGAGATATCAATGATCGCGGGTGAATCGAAAACACGAGGAGGAGATTTGATCTGGAACTCAGCTAGGATGAGATGGAAGTGGAGACAGGAACTGAAAAACCAGTATGGCTGATCTGGCAAAATCGAAGCAAAGCATGTTTAGCAAATAGATGATCATCAACAAGGGCAGCACGGTGGCACAGTGGTTAGCACTGCTGCCTCACAGCGCCAGGGACCCGGGTTCAATTCCGGCCCCAGGTCACTGTCTGTGCAGAGTCTGCATGTTCTCCCCGTATCTGCATGAGTTTCCACCGGGTGCTCCGGTTTCCTCCACAGTCCAAAGATCATAGAAAATCATAGAAACCCTACAGCACAGAAAGAGGCCAGTCGGCCCATCGAGTCTGTACCGACCACAATCCTACCCCCATATCCCTACACATTAACCTGCTAATCCCTCTAACCTATGCATCTCAGGACACTAAGGGCAATTTTTAGCATGGCCAATCAACCTAACCCACACATCTTTGGACTGTGGGAGGAAACCGGAGCACCCGGAGGAAACCCACGCAGACACGAGGCGAATGTGCAAACTCCACACAGACAGTGACCCAAGCCAGGAATCGAACCCAGCACCCTGGAGCTGTGAAGCAGCAGTGCTAACCGCTGTGCTACCGTGCCGGGTTAGGTTCATTGGCCATGCTAAATTGACCCATAGTGTCAGGGGATTAGCAGGGTAAATACGTGGGGTTATGAGAATAGGGTCTGGGTGGGATTGTGGTTGGTGCAGACTCGATGGGCCGAATGGCCTCCTTCTGCACTGTAGGGATTCTATGAATTTAAGAAGAGTTCAGGATAGCCATGAAGTTAAACAGCCGAAAATGTAAGCGACAGTTTAAGGTTGACATTTAAAACCCTACCTTGTCACTCAATTATAGATTCCCTCAACAAAACCACTCACATAGACATTGCAGCTACAAGAACAGGTCAGGCACTGGGTGCCCTATAGTGGGTAATTCACCTCCTGACCTTCCACGCTGCTTCTCCCATCCCTTGCGGGTACAACAGTAGTATAAGCCAGTACACCACAACTTTGATAATGGAGGTTTTGAGCAGTTAACTTAGTCAACTTTGACGTATGGCACGGTAGCACAGTGGTTAGCACTGCTGCCTCACAGCCAGGGACCCGGGTTCCATTCCTGGCTTGGGTCACTGTCTGTGTGGAGTTTGCACGTTCTCCCCATGTCTGCGTGGGTTTCTCTCCGGGTGCTCCAGTTCAAAGATGTGCGGGTTAGATGGATTGGCCCCGCTAAATGCATGGGGTTACGGGTAAAGGGTGGGGGGGGGAAGGTTTGTGTGGGGTGCTCTGTCAGAGAGTCGGTGCAGATTCGATGGGCTGGTTGGCCTCTTTCTGCACCGTAGGGAATTCCATGGTTTTCCACCTCAATTCCCAGTACTTACCTTCGCCCCATGAAGCTGTACTCTTACCCAACTGAGAATATAACAGACATGCAAAATACCATCAAGTCATTGTTAAAGCAGGGTGTTCTTCGTAAACATGAAGTTCCTTTGTGAACGTATGACTTCGAATCGACTGGTACAGCTGGGAAAAGGAACATCAATGTGCTTCCCAAAGTATCAAGATCAGCCTGAAATCTTGAAGCAGTTTGGCAGAATTCCAATTTGAACTTTATCAAACATGTGTAACAGTTAAAGAGGAACGGCCAAAATTAAAGGTTTATTTTACTGCTTCTTTCTTTCGAATTTGGTTCAGTGATGAATATCAGAACCTGAAAGCTGTCATAAAGAATACGTTTCAACAAAGGGAAAGCTTCTGTTTCTTTTCGACAGTCAGCCGGTCGTGTTGTCTTTATAAGAAGCTGTAACTCTTGGTCTTAAGGTTCTGGGTGCACCAAAAATAAAGTCTCGGGTGGGAAACATTTATAAAACGGTGAAGGATTTCGAACCAATTGTAATTTAAGCTAAATTTGGGCAAATTTGTAGAAAAGATAGCAAAAGGATTTTTTTTTAAAACGCAGTTTAAAATGGAGTCTGGTTCTTTCGATTGGGAAGGATTTGAAAATATGTTACACAGTGCAGAATCATCCCAGAAATCGGCAAAGTCCAATTTCAGGTGGGAAAAGCGACGTCTAACCCGCTGATGGCAAACGGCGGATTATTCCGCTGTATTGTGTGGCACTGAGTGAAAAGGATGAGCACACATGGGTTTCACCTCCAATCGCTGGAAGGGTGGCCTCTGATTCACCTGCCGAGTCTTCACCTCAGTCCTTCAATGAAACCTGAGCCCTGGGCACCCCCTCCCTTCCTCCTCTGTAGCCCTTCAAGAAAGCCGCTCCACCAGCTTGAGTGCACTCACTCTAGCCCCCTTCAGAGTTCCACTGAGACCAGGTGTACACCTTCTGAAACCAGTTGTACGTCACGCTGTTCTCACATCACTCCACTGTGGAAATTAAATTTGATGTGGGGACATGATGGGTTTGTTTTAATTTATGCACGGGTTTCCTCTGGGTGCTCCAGTTTCCTCCCACAGTCCAAAAGGCGTGTCGGTTAGATGAATTGGCCGTGCTAATTTGCCCCTTAGTGTCCCGGGATGCGCAGGTTAGAAGGATTAGCGGAGTAAATATCTGGGGCGACAGGGATAGGGCCTGGGTGGGATTGTTGTCAGTGCAGATTCGATGGGCCAAATGGCCTCCATCTGTACTGTAGGAAATCTATGATTCTATGCTTCTATGATTCAGGCGTGTGGGCCCGATACCGATATGCTAATGTGAGGTAACGCCATCCCATTGTTTGATGCAGGGAAATGCGACCTGTCACTGACGGAGGAAGGGACGATCACATCCTGTATTTATACTGCTGGGAAACGGACCTTCTTACAATATTTTCCATCCGCGCTGCCAAACCCGGCTCTCCACAAACAAGAGTGGAAAATCCCGGCCGTGGAGTGTCACGATTGCATGCATTTGAGAACGTTTTGCTCCATTAATGTGGAGCAAAGAGTCACACGTTGGGCCTCCGTTGGTCAAATTGACACCATTGGAACTTTCTAGAATCCCTACAGTGCAGAAGGGGGCCATTCGGCCCATCAAGCCTGCACTGACAACAGTCCCACCCATGTCCTAACCTGTAGCCCCACATATTTACCCTGCTAATCCCCTGACACTAAAGGGCAATTTATCATGGCCAATCCACCTAACCCGCACATCTTTGAACTGTGGGAGGAAACCAGAGCACCCGGAGGAAACCCACGCAGACACGGGGAGAACGCCACCACGCCTCTATTTTCTCAGGAGGCTAAGGAAATTTGGCATTTCCACTACAACTCTCAGATGCGCCATAGAAAGCATTCTTTCTGGTTGTATCACAGCTTGGTATGGCTCCTGCTCTGCCCAAGACTGCAAGGAACTACAAAAGGTCGTGAATTTAGCCCAGTCCATCACTCAAACCAGCCTCCCATCCATTGACTCCGTCTACACTTCCCGCTGCCTCGGATAAGCAGCCAGCATAATCAAGGACGCCACCCACCCCAGACATTCTCTCTTCCACCTTCTTTTGGAGGAAAAAGGAAACAAAAGTCTGAGGTGACGCACCAACCGACTCAAGAGCAGCTTCTTCCCTGCTGCCATCAGACTTTTGAATGGGCCTACCTTGCATGAAGTTGATGTTTCTCTACACCCTAGGTATGACTTTAACACTATATTCTGCACTCTCTCCTTTCCTTCTCTATGAACGGTATGTTTTGTCTGTATAGCGCGCAAGAAACAATACTTTTCACTGCATTCTAATACATGTGACAATAATAAATCAAATCAGAAACTCCACACAGCCAGTGACCCAAGGCCAGGAATCGAGCCCGGGTCCCTGGTGTTGTGAGGCAGCAGTGCTAACCACTGTGCCACCGAGCCACCCATGTGTTTGCACATTCTCTGGATTGTTGCTCCAGATGTACATTAGGATTAATCACCTCGATATTTTGTATTGATATTTGATGCAAGATGTATGAAATGTTTTTACAAATGCATAAAAACTATTGATCGCTCACCAATTAAATAAGCGAATATTGAACTGAGAGCTTAACTGGGGGGGGTGTTGAAAATTGATGTGCTTTTATTGTTTCTGTTTTGACGTAGATCTTCGATGCTATCTGATCTATTATTCAAACATTTCATCAATTATTGTGTGTTACTCAGAGGGCCAAGAGTGTCAGAATTGTAGGTGATGATATATTCAGCAATGACCTTCTTCAACTTTCTCTGTTTCCCACTGAAGTTGTTTTCGCCAGCAGAATGGGTTGGTAACCGGAGGAAAAGAAATTTAAGATAAATTGCAACAAAAAACCAGAGGCAAGATGTGGAGAGCATTTTTTCTCTCTCTCTTTTTTACGCAGTGTGGTGCTGGGACCTGCAATGCGTTACTGAATAGACAGTGGAAGTAGATTCAGCAGTAACACCCAGAAGGAGAATTGGATTGAAAATGGGAGAAAGTGAGGAGGAGAATTCTTTTTACACAGCGGGTTTGTTGTGCAGCGGACTGCTGCCGGAAAGAACAGTGGAAGCAGATTCAACAGGAACTTTTAAAAAGGAATTGGATAAATCCTTGAAAAGATGAATTTTTTGAAAGGTTTTGGGGAAAGAGGAGGGAGAGTAGTGTGAGGGACCAGACCAGAAACTCCAAGGTATATTATGGAGTTAGCCTAGGCCCTAACTTTCTCTTTTGATTTTGGCATTAGGGTGAGCATCAGGTGTTTAGCTCCAGGTATGATTCAAGTGACCCACTGGGAAGCTTTTATTAAAACAAACTTTATTTGAGAACACAGTTAGAATATAACAAATCAAATGAGCATAACCTTTTGATTTGATTTGATCAGGGGAGGCGATGGCCTGGTGGTATTATCACTAGACTATTAATCCAGAAATTCAGCTGATGCTCTGGGGACCCTGAGTTCGAATCCCGCCACGGCAGATGGTGGAATTTGAATTCAATGAACAAAAGTCTGGAATTAAGAATCTGCTGATGACCGTGAATCGATTGTAAAAAAAATCCCACCTGGTTCACTCATGTCCTTCAGGGCAGGAAATCTGTCATCCTTACCTGGTCTGGCCTACATGTGACTCCAGAGCCACAGCAATATTGTTGACTCTCAACTGTCCTCAGGTAACTAGGGTTGGGCAAGAAATGCTGGCCAGCCAGCGACACCCATGTCCCACAAATGAATTTTTAAAAATTGATTAATTATTGTCACAGTGAAAAGTATTGTTTCTTGCGTATTATACAGACAAAAGGCTTACCGTACAGAGAAAAGGAAAGGAGAGAGTGCAGAATGTAGTGTTACAGTCTTAGCTAGGGTGTAGAGAAAGATCAACTTAATGTGAAGTAGGTCCATTCAAAAGCCTGATGGCAGCAGGGAAGAAGCTATTTTTGAGTCGGTTGGTACGTGACCTCAGACTTTTGTATCTTTTACCAAACAGAAGAAGGTGGAAGAGAGTATGGGATCCTTGATTATGCTGGCTGCTTGACTTAAACATGACAAGTTCTAATTCTTAACAGCTATCTATCACTATAGTTCCAATGTAAGCAGAACCCATAGACATAAATCCCTTCTTCAGAACCAGTTAGAACCAAAAACAGATCAACTCACATGGGTGCTAGATTTCCAGCCTTTTAACACCTCTGGACAGAGATCCAGACAGGCAGCTGCCTTCTGACACTCATGCAACAATCTCCAGAGAAAGATCCACCCCCAAAACAGCAGAATCTGACAGAAAGAGACTTACTTCCTGGAAGGTTCCAGTCTCCACATCAAGAGAGAGAGAAAAGAGAGACACTGTTCTCGAACAACTCCAAGCAGCCTCGAAGCTTGATTTCTCTGTGTAAGTCTAGCTCTACCCAGTCACATGATTTTCTGACCATCAATCTTATCAAGCCCCAATCTGCAAAACCCCAGGGGAACATTTAAAAAAGAAACAGAACAGCATTGGTCAGATTAAAACAAACATTCTAGCAATTAGGAGCAATTATGCTGCTGCAGTAACGATACAGTGTTGCCAGACACAAACCCAGTGGCACCGGTTAGAACAGACTGTTAAAAAAATCTTGCATGGCAACATGACTCAAATACATGTTTTAAGGGTACAGTATCATCACAGTGGGACTAATAGAGTGGAATAATTTTCAAAGAGTTGCTGCAGAGAAAATATCAGTGACCTGCTGGTCTGATCTGCTGACCGGTATAATTCTGTGATTTCCATGTCCTTTCTTTCAGTAAAACTTCACAGCAGTTTGAACAAGCTGGAGGCTGTAATGATCGCAGTGTGCAATTAGTCCGAGACTTGCGCAAACATCAGGGTAATTTTAGTTTTGGCTCATGGAGTAAAACAGGCTCCATCTACCCTCCCATTACAGTCACTTTATCCAATCGCTGAAAGTTCATGTCACCAGCTCTGACTTGGGCAGTGAGTTTGTGGGAACATTTTGTATCTAAAATGCCAACAAATGTGCGTGTGTCAAGGCTCATGTTAAATTAGGCAGTCGCCCAGGAGAGGGAGATGGTAAAAATTGTAATTACCATAAGTATGTTGTTTGAATAATTACTATTCATTTACCCGTCTAATGTTAAATAAATTGTCTGTTGGCGGATTTCCTGAGCTCTAATCTGCTGTAGTATCCATCCCATCCGCCCACTCAGGGCAAGGAAACCATGTGACACCATGTGGTAGATCGGTACATTACCGTGTAAAAGAAAGACTTGCATTTAGATAGCACCTTTTACAACATCAGCATGTCGCAAAGCGTCTTACAGATATTGAAATATTTCTGAATTATAAAGGCAGAATATGCGGAGGCTGGAATCTGGAAACAAAAAGCAGAAAGTGCTGGAAAATCACACCAGGTTTGACAGCATCTGCGGAGATTTGAAATAACTTCTGAGAGGCTGGTGTCCCGTCACCAAAACGGATTGATTTACAATGGTTTGCAATCCTCAGACAGGTACTTCGCGTTACAGAGTATTCTCCCTGCGTGCCGGTGACCCGGACACTCCACATTATATGTCTCTGTACAGCTCCCTGATTGGGCAGCCTTAATGGGCCTCAATTAGAGATCTCATTTTCCAACAGATCTAACTCATGGACCCCGCTGAAGCCATTACAGGATTAGAGCCAACCTTAGACTAACCCACCTCGGATGTCTGGTCTTGTTCTTTGCTGCTGTCCTATTCTCTCTCTCTCCCTCTCTCTCTCCCTCTCCCTTTCTCTCTCTCTCTCTCCCCCCTCTCTCTTCCTCTCCCTCTGCGTCCCTCTCTTTCTCCCTCCCTTTCTCTCCATTCCTCTCGCTCTCCCCCTCCCTCTCCACTCTCTCTCTCTCTGCCTCACTCTTCTCTCTCTCCCCAACTCTCTCCCTCTCTCTCCTTCTCTCTCCTTCTCTCCCTCTCTCCCTCCCTCTGTCTCCCTCTCTTTCTTGCCTCATCTCCCTCTCTCTCTCTCTTCCCCCTTTTTCTCCATCTCTCACACTCCCTCCCCCTCCTTGTCTCTCCCTCTGTCCCTCCCTCTCTCCCTCCCTCACTCTCTCTCTCTCTCTCCATCACTCTCTCTCCTTCTCTCCCTCTCCCTCCCCCTCTCTCTCAGGTTTCTGGATACCCAGCCAGTGACCTGGGCTCCAGACTCCACCCTCTCTACTCCAGCCTACGCTTCGGGCTTAACGTTCTGTTGACTGCCTGCCAAGGGCAACTCTTTGCATCCCAAGGGGGCCCACCAAGTTCCCCAACGCATGCTTCTCCGAGGCTGATGGGGACAGTACGCTGCAGTGAATGCCACACAGTGGGTAAGGCCCTGCTCTGAAGCCGGAATTCGGGACGCCAAAGTCCCGTTCATCTCCCCCACCACCTAATGTAGGAAACATAGCAGCCAACGAACACACAGAACTTTCCCACACATAGCAATGGGACAATCATAGAATGGTGACCGCACAGAAGGAGGCCATTTGGCCCACTGTGTTTGTGCTGGCCCTCTGCAGGAGCAAATCACCTTGTGCCATAACCCTGCTCTGAGCCAATAAAACAGCCCAGTTTCCCTTTTCAGATAATGAGCAGATCACCTGGTTTTGTGATGTTGATTGGGGAATAAATATTGGCCAGGACACCAACCCAGTTTCTGGTGATGGGAAACTGACTTCGGCTGAATTGCTACATCGCTAATGAGTGCACTGAAGAATTGTGGAGAAAGCTCTTTCCTTGGGGAATGGTCGGAATATGGAAGCCACTACCAATGGAGGAAAATAACACCGATACAATGTTAGTGCAGAACTTGAATATTGGTGAACAAAGAGACATGCTGCTGAAGTTTTTCATCTTGCACTCATCAGGACAAGAGCAAGAATACCAAATTTCAAACAATCACAATACAGGAAAGAAAGGGTGCTGATTGGGTGGCAAGTTGACTCCGATTGGTCGAGGCAGCACTTCTTCTCTTTTCTGCAATATGTCTTGAAGGGAAATCAAATGAAGGAGAAAGGAATAGAAGGATGTGTTGATAGGGTTCGCTGAAAAAGATGGGGAGGAGGCTCATGTGGGGCATCAACATCAGAATGGACCAGTTGGACCCGAATGACCTGGCTCTGTGCCATTAATTTGATGCAAATTCCTCACTAAGAACTCCTCCAGTCATTAACAGAAGACATTGCATTGCATGAGTTAATTAGAAGGCAGAGGCGACTTTATTCAGTTTTGTAGCCATGTGCACCGTGGTTGATGTATGCAACATTTCCTCTTCAGTGAAAATTAGTTTTTATTAGAGAAAAAAAGAATCTTTTGACAAGGTCAGAAAATTAGCTGGCCTTGGAAATAATAGAGCAGAAGGAATTATTTTCTTACTGGCTAAGTTAATTTCCTGATATTCTTGGGTACACAGTTATCTTCTGAAAGCAAAGCAGGGGCAGAGGAAATAATTGGACGTTGATGAATCTCAATGGAGGGCTTTTTATCAAAGGAGGGGAAATTGGAAATGCCTGAATTGCATTAGGAGTTACAGGAAAGGGCAGAACTCCGAGTGAATGGAACTTGATGACATATAATCAAATCTAGCGGTTCTGTCCTTTGAGAACATACGTTGTTACCCTGGGAATGGGAGACAATCGGGAAAGAATCGTAGAAAGCAACAGTACAGAAGGAGGCAATTCATCCCATCCTATCTAAGCTGGCTTTTTGCAGGAGCTATTCGATTAGCCCCACTGCCTCCTCAAACCCACCTGGCTACACCACCCACCTCCCCCCCGCCAGCCGCCCCCCCCCCCCCCCACTTCATCACCCCAGTCACCCCACAACAGCCTCGCACACTTTTTTTATTTTCAGATATATTCTTCTTCCTGAGGTCTCTACCCAAAGGCCGCACTCCATGATCTACACTGGGGGTAGGACGAGGAGGCAGGTCTTGAATCCACCCTAGCCGAAACAGGCATCAAACGCTGTGCTGTTGGCAACAATTTGACCCACACCAGCCATTCAGCCAACTGAGCCAGAGGGCACCAACCCACACCCTCTGCTTCCCCAAACAAGGCATCTGAGTGACTCTGGCACCAGGAGTCTGGGTTCATTGAATCATAGAATCGTACAGTGCAGAAGGAGGCCATTTGGCCCATCGAGTGTGCACCGACCACAATCCCACCCAAGCACTATCCCCATAATCCCATGCATTTACCCTCACTAGTCCTCCTGACACTCAGGGCAATTTAGCATGGCCAATGCACCTAACCAGCACATCTTTGGACTGTGGGAGGAAACTGTTAACTCGGAGGAAACCCATGCAGACACAGGGAGAATGTGCAAACTCCAATCATGGGTAGGGACGCTACCCATTGCGCCAAAAGACCTCCTTTCTTCTATATCTAAGATGGCGCGGAGCATGGCAACTCTTGCATATCTTCTAATTCTATCTTTTACTCTCATTCTATGCTTTTAAAACTCTACTCCCTAGCTATGACTGTAACACTACATTATAGAGTCATAGAGGTTTACAGCATGGAAACCGACCCTTCAGCCCAACTTGCCCATGTCACCCTTCTTTAACCACTAAGCTAGTCCCAATTGCCCACGTTTGGCTCATTCCCTCTATACCCATCTTACCCCTGTAATTGTCTAAACGTTTTTTAAAAGGCCCGCCCTATTACTACATCTGGCAGCTTGTTCCAGACACTCACTACCCTTTGTGTGAAAAATCTGTCCCTCTGGACCCTTTTGTATCTCTCTCTTCCCACCTTAAACCTATGCCCTCTAGTTTTAGACGCTCCCCTTACCTTTGTGGATGGCATCTACCTTTGGGTAGATTCTGCACCCTCTTCTTTCCTTCTCTATGAACGGTATGCTTTGTTTGTATAGTGTGCAAGAAACAATACTTTTCACTGTATACTAATATATATGAAATAATAAATCAAATCATAAAGAAGGCTGAAATTCTCCAGCCCCAACAGTGTGTTTCCCGCTGGTGGGAGGTTTATTTAAAGTTTATTTATTAGTCGCAAGTAGGCTTAAATTAACACTGCAGTGAAGTTACTGTGAAATTCCCCGAGTCACTTGTTCGGGTCAATGCGTCTAACCAACACGTCTTTCAGACTGGAATTCTGGAGGTGGTGGGTTGTTTGCTCGTGGCGGAATTCTCTGATCCCACCACAGTCAATGGGAATTCCCGTTGACGTCACCCCACCCACACGGGCAGGGGAGCGCTGCCAGGACCGGAAAATCTCACTAAGGGAGTGGGTCACTGCCTGCGTGGAGTTTGCACGTTCTCCCCATGTCTGCGTGGGTTTCCTCCGGGTGCTCTGGTTTCCTCCCACAGTCCAAAAATGTGCAGGTTGGGTGGATTGGCCATGATAAATTGACCCTCAGTGAATGGCCGGAGAATTCCGGTAATAGATTTTCCAAAAGGTGGAAGAAAATGACTGCCGTTGATGTCCGGCTGAAGAATTAATGTTCATGGTCACCCAGAGAAAAAATGTACAGGGCAGCGGGGAAAGCTTGGGGGAATGAGGCTTTTACAAAGAGTAAATGTGGAAGCAATGAGCTGAAATCTGTGCTGCAAACAATCAGTGAATTCTGGTTTCAAGTCCCCGGGACTCGCTTAATTCCGAGTGAGTGTGTTAGCTTGATTATCCAAATTGAAATCAGAATCACCTTAATCTGCATATGTCAACGTATTTCTGATTTGCATAATTAATCCTTTAACATTCCCGCTCAAGATCTCCAATCACAGGGCTGAAAGGAAAGGTTTATCTGAAATTGATCCTCTTTGCTTGAGTACATTACTGGCAATAAAGCTATATTTCTGCACGTACCTTATAGTTGTGGAGGGAATAATACTTTGTATTTTGAGTTGTAAACTATTTAGTAATGTTTTATCTCTGCTCTGATATCGCTCACTCCACCATCATCATCTGGTTGCTGCTGTCTGCTGCACATAAATGGGAAGTGGGAGTCAGCTCCTGATTTGGTTTGCCACTCATTCTGGTCATTTTGCTCGTTTCCACGCGGCTTGTGATTATTGTTTCCGACAGGAACACCTGGGGACTGCCAGGAAAGATTCTGAGCAGCTGTTAAACTTCATTTCAACATGCTACTGAGTAAGCAGGTCCTAGCAGCTGTTTTCCAACGCCTGGCTGGAGAAAGCAGAAGGAGAAGTTGCATTTACAGAGAGCCTTTCGCAACCTCAGGATGTCCAACAGAAGCCACGCTGTGCACGGCAAGTTCCCATGAACGGTAATACCATGGGGACAGCACGGTGGCACAGCGGTTAGCACTGCTGCCTTACAGCACCAGGGACCTGGGTTCGATTCCCGGCTTGGGTCACTGTCTGTGCGGAGTCTGCACGTTCCCCCCGTGTCTGCGTGGGTTTCCTCCGGGTGCTCTGGTTTTCTCCCACACTCCGAAGATCTGTGGGTTAGGTGGATTGGCCATGCTAAATTGCCCCTTAGTGTCAGGGGGATTAGTTAGGATAAATGCATGGGGTTATGGGGACAGGGCTTGGATGGAATTGCAGTTGGTGCAGACACGATGGGCTGAATGGCCTTCTTCTGCACTCTATGACAATAGCCAGGTGATCTGTTTTGGTGTTAATTGAAATGCTGGGTTCCAATGACTGGCGACCAAAGATTTATAGCAACAAAAGTTTATTCCGTACTTGAAGCAACTCTTACACGCTGTAACTCTGTCCACGCTCAGGAGAGAACTCCCACGCACCCGACATGTGACACCTTAAGTAGCCATGTCATTACGGCATCACGTGTCATTACAGCATCACATATCCACTCGGTTTACTGGTTGGTGGATACATAATGGAGCCAGAGGGGAACTAGACCCCATTTGGAATACTGTGAGCGGTTTTGGGCCCCACATCTAAGGAAGGATGTGCTGGCCTTGGAGAGGATCCAGAGGAGGTTCACAAGAATAATCCCAAGAATGAAGGGTTTGTCGTGTGAGGAACTCTTGGGACTCTGGGTCTATACTTGATGGAGTTTGGAAGGCTGAGGCGTGATCTAATTGAAACTTACAGAATATTGAGAGGCCTAGATAGAGTAGACGTGGAAAGGATGTTTCCACTAGTGGGAGAGACTAGAATTCGAGGGCACAACCTCAAAGTGAAGGGACGCTCCTTTAAAACTGAGATGAGGAGGAATTTCTTCAACCAGAGGGTGGTGAATCTGTGGAACTTATTGCCACAGAGGGCTGTGAAGGCCGGGTCATTGAATGTCTTTCAGACAGGGATAGATAGGTTCTTGGTCAATAAAGGGATCAGGAATTATGAGGGAAAGGCAGGAGAATGGGGATGAGAAAAATATCAGCCATGATTGAATGGTGGAGCAGACTAGATGGGCCGAATGGCCTAATTCTGTTCCTGTATCTTATGGTCTTATGCTCCTCTGCTCTTTGAAATACCGCCACAGGCTATTTTACATCCATTTGTAAGGGTAGATGGGATCTCGGTCAACCAAAAGATGCCTCCACCTCTCCCCCACCCCGCGATAATGCAGCACTCCCTCCGTGAGATGCAGGAGAGTTGGCCATCAACAGGGGAGGCAGTGGAATCGTGAGAATGGCCCCCAATGGTGCTCTGGGACAATCATGGCAGCTGATGGAATTTAAATGAATAAATCTGGAGTTTGCCATCGCCGAGACCAGAAGATCCTACAGGTGGAAAGGGCTGGATTATTTTGCCCATTAAACTATTGTTGTAAAAACCTGACTACTTCAGTAGCGTCCTTCAGGGAAGGAAATCTGCTGTCCTTACCTGGTCTGGCCGACATGTGACTCCAGAGCCACAGCAATGTGGTTGACTCTCAAATGCCCTCTGAAATGGCCCAGTGAACCACTCAACTGAACCAAAACACTACAAAAAAGTCAAAAAGAAATGCGAGGGTTAGGGATTGGGCATCGACCCTGCCACCAGAAGCCACAATTGCACCAACAGAGAGAGATAGTCATAGAGTCATAGAGGTTTACAGCATGGAAACAGGCCCTTCAGCCCAACTTGTCCATGCCATCCAGTTTTTACCACTAAGCTAGTCCCAATTGCCTGCATTTGGCCCATATCCCTCCATACCAATCTTACCCATGTAACTGTCTACATGCTTTTTAAAAGTCAAAATTGTACCCGTCTCTACGACTACCTCTGGCAGCTTGTTCCAGACTCTCACCACCGTCTAAGTAAAAAAATTACCCCTCTGGACCCTTTTGTATCTCTCCCCTTTCATCCTAAACCTATGCCCTCTAGTTTTAGACTCCCCTACCTTTGGGAAAAGAGGTTGACTATCTGCCCCACCTATGCCTCTCATTATTTTATAGACCTCTATAAGATCACCCCTCAGCCTCCTGTGCTCCGGGGAAAAAGTCCCAGTCTATCCAGCCTCTCATAACTCAAACCATCACTTCCTGGTAGCGTCCTCGTAAATCTTTTCTGCACTCTGTCTAGTTTAATAATATCCTTATGTACAGAGAGAAATCAAGTGGCTTTGTAACCTTTGTTTTTCCTCACTATGCGGTAACCATGTCCCTCCAACACTGGCCATTTTCTCACCTCTATCTGAAGGTCAGCTGCTTCAATACCTTCTTGATTTTTTTACAGAGCCTGCTGAAAAATTTTCCAAATTTTGGATTTCCCGACTGGAGAGGTTATAGTCTATTATAAAGTAAGTACAGTCTGGAATCAGGCCATTCGGCCCAATGGTCCATACTCGTTTGATGCTCCATATGAGCCTCCAGCCACTTTATGGCTATGGCCATACTAGTCTGAAAACGCCCGACCTTGTCTGCTCTTGGAAGCTAAGTAGACTCAGGCCTGGTTAATACTTAGATGGGAGACTGCCTGGGCGTACCAGATGCAGTAGACATTAGGGCGGAACAGTGGCACGCACAGTGGTTAGCACTGCTGCCTCACAGCACCAGGGACCTGCGTTCGATGCCTGACTTGGGACACTGTGCGGAGTCTGCATGTTCTCCCTGTGTCTGCATGGGTTTCCTCCAGGTGCTCTGGTTTCCTCCCACAGTCTGAAAGACGTGCTGGTTAGGTGCATTGGCCATGCTAAATTCTCCCTCAGTGTACCTGAACAGGTGCCGGAGTGTGGCAACTTGGGCATTTTCACAGTAAATTCATTGCAGTGTCAATGTAAGCCTACTTGTGACCAATAAGTAAACTTCTAACTTTAACCTTGCACTTGTTCTCAACGAATTCAAGGATGACAGCAGTAAGCATGTACCAGAGGAAAAAAGCATCTCTACAATACCTGGGCCTCAGTGACTGATTTAGGAAGTCCAGATTAGTGAATCAGACAAATAAAAGTGTCCCTGGAAGCTACACGGGTTGTGAGAATAAAGGAGAGAGAACATTATGTGTGTATCAGTTTAAGATAATGAATGTGGGCTTCTGAAGGACTCCGGATACTTTTATCAGATGTAATAAATCTCATTACAGTGAGACAACTGGACAACAGGGAGCTGAATTACGAAATGCAGTCATATCAACTCTTTGTGGATGTCTAAGTAATGAACAAGGGAGAAGTGAAGGAATAGAAAATGGGTTCAATTAATTTCTTCGTGAGTGAAAATGTCAGATGTTAGATCGAGGCAAACAGTTCACCAATCCATTGTATATGGAGGGGTCAGGAGAACACGCATCATAATTCATTTCAGTTACCATTGAGGGGGGGGCTTGCAGCACTGGGAATGAGGCAGAAAAAGAAAGCAACCGCTTTGAAATGTAACGCCTAAGAAAAATGCTAAAGGGAATCAGGATGGAATAAAACACTAACAATACTGGCTAGCCAGCGACACCCATGTCTCATGAATAAATTAAACAAAAGATCTGCTTCCTTCTGTTTGCACGTTCTCCCCACGTCTGCGTGGGTTTCCTCCGGGCGGCACGGTGGCACGGTGGTTAGCACTCGTGCCTCGCAGCGCCAGGGACCCGGTTTCGATTCCTGGCTCAGGTCACTGTCTGTGTGGGGTTTGCACGCTCGCCCCATGTCTCTGTGGATTTCCTCCGGGTGCTCCGGTTTCCTCTCATGCTCCCAAAATATGTGGGTTAGGTGGATTGGCCATGCTAAATTAGTGTCAGAGGGATTAGAAGGATAAATACATGGAGTTACGGGGATTGGGCCTGGGTGGGATTGTTGTCGGTACAGACTCGGTGAGCTGAATGGCCTCCTTCCGCACTGTAGAGATACTATGATCTATGATCTAACAAAGACTGAGTCTGGAAGAGCAAGCACACTCCTAAATAATATCAAAATGGGGAAATAGTGGCACTGTTCTAAATTCACTGGACTGGTAATCAGGAGGCCGAGATTCATGCCCTGGAAACATCAGTTCAAATCCCAAGCTTGTGGAACTTAAATTGAACAATAAATCTGGGATATAAAACTATTCTCAGTAATGGTGACCATGAAACAATCATCAATTGTTGTAAAAACCCATCTCGTTCACTAATGTCGTTCAGGGACAGAGAAAAGGCAGTGGCGTAGTGGTATTATCACTGGACTAATAACCCAGTGACCTGGGGACCTGGGTTCAAATCCCACCACAGCAATGGTGGAATTCTCAGTAAAAGTTCTGGAACTTTAAGTCTAATGGTGAGCATGCAATCATTGTTGATTGTCATAAAAACATATTTGGCTCTTTCCTTACGGAAGAAAAATGTAATCCATCCAGAAGGGTTATAACAATTAATGGATGAAGAGCAAGAGGCCAACAGTGCAGAATCCCTACAGCACGGAAGGACGCCATTTGGCCCATCGAGTTTGCACCGACTCTCTGACAGAGGGCCCGATTTTACCAAACCTTCGCGCCCGTGTTTGGGCACAAAATCGCGGTAAAGTTGGGTGTTGGGCCTATACCGCGATCTGCACCCGATTCTGAGCAGATCGCGGCATAACCCCGACGATTTAAATGCATTGGCATGCAGTTAAATCGACTTAATGAACTGTGCGTCCGACTCTACCGCCGAATCCCACTTTACCGTCTTCTGGCCCGTTCCGAATCCGTGCTTTTAGCGACCTGCAGAATAAAAGTCCGAAACAGATTTCTATTCTGCAGGGGAACCTCCGAAGCCCTCTCTGCCCTTGTGAAATCACCATCCACCTCAACCATCCTTTGTGGAACCCCCCGCTAACCACCCTGGCAGACCACCCCCCCCCCCGGATCAGACCCCCCCTGGGAGGCAGGCCCCCCCTGGCAGACCCCCCCCCCCCCCCCCCCCCACCCCGTGATCGGACCGCCCTGGCAGACAGGCCCCCTTGGCAGAGCACACCCCCAACCTACCTCGATCGCTGGTCTCCCTCCACCATCCTTCCGTTAGCAACATAAGCTGTATGTTCCTCAGCTAGATCCACTTTGGTCAACACAAAGATGGTCCTTCTGCCTTGTGGGTCCATCTGGCTCACCAAGTCAGTTACAATACTGCGTGCAGCATCTACGGAACCATCTTGGATACAAAGGATAATGAATGGTACTGGTCGATCTTCCTGGTGTTATCAGCACTGTAACACCAGGAATGGCTGCCGACACCAAGGATATAATTTTTAGCATAAGGAAGGCTTACATGCAGAACCCTAATGCCATTATCCTTTGTATCCAAGATGGTTCAGTAGATGCTGAACGTAGTATTGTAACTGACTTGGTGAACCAGATGGACCCGTCACCCCCCCCCCTCCTCCTCCCACCACCTCTCTCTCCCCCCCCCCCCCCCCCCCACCACCCCCCCGCCCCCAGATGATCTGGGTCAGAGAGCCGCTCTCTCTGCTGGTTTTTCTATCCCTGCCTGGGCGCGCTGCTTCGGATTTTTTTTCGAACTGCGCATGCGCAGTTCAGAGCTCCGATCGGTCCGCCAGCGCTAAGCCCCGCCCACAGCGCAAATCGGACCGGAGCCGGCAAAAAGCATATGGGTGCGCTGGAAAGAGGATTCCAGGCTTGGATCTATTTGACGCCCAGATTCGGCACTTAGAATCAAAATGGTAAAATCAGGCCCAGAGTATCTGACCCAGGCCCTCTCTCCCACTCTATCCCCATAGCCCTACGCATTTACCATGGCTAATACATCTAACCTCCAAATCTTGGGACAGTAAGGGCAATTTTAGCATGGTCAATCCACATGTCAATCTACATGTATTTGGACTGTGGGAGAAAACTGGAGCACCCGGAGGAAACCCACACAGACACGGGTAGAACGTGCAAACAGAAGGAAGCAGATTGTTTTGTTGAAATCATTCATGACACATGGGCATCGCTGGTTGGCCAGTATTTATTGCCCATCCCTAGATGCCCTTGTTCAGGGGGCATTTGAAAGTCAATCGCATTGCTGTGGCTCTGGGGTCACGTAGACCAGACCACGTTAGAGGGCAGATTTCCTTCCCTAAAGGACATTCATGAACCAGATGGGTTTTTCCAACAATTGACAATGGTTTCATGGTCATCAGTAGATTCTTAATTCCAGATATTTTTTATTGAATTCAAATTCCACCAGCTGCCGTGGCAAGATTCGAACCCAGGTCCCCAGAACATTAACTGAGTTTCTGGTTTAATTGTCGAACGATAATACCACCAGCCCATTGCCTCCCCATAAACAAACTCCTCCCACCCCCCGAGTGCAACAACTTGGCACAAATCTCAAGCAGTTGTTTTACATGAGTGTGGATCTTGGCTCTGGGGAGATGTCCTTGTTTCCGATTGTCAGGGTTCCAATGGGAATATCTGCTGAATCACCTTTTGCCTCCCACCCTCTCCCATTCCCTTCCCCACCCTCCCATTCCCCCGGACCCCCTCAACGGTTAACACCTCCCTTCCCTGAGGACTGTGTTCCTCTCTGGAAGCCTCACTTGATAGAATCTCGACAATGCAGAAGGAGGTCATTCGGACCAGCGAGTCTGCACCGACAACAATCCCACCCAGGCCTTATCCCCGCAACACCACATATTTACCCTGCTAATCCCCCTGACACTAAGGGTCAATTTAGCACGGTGAATCCACCTGCACACCTTTGGACACTCAAGGGAAATTTAGCATGGCTAATCCATCTAACCAAAGTATTGGAAAGGATTATAAGATTATAAGAGATAGGATTTATAATCACCTAGAAAGGAGTAATTTGATTAGGGATAGTCAGCACGGTTTTGTGAAGGGTAGGTCGTGCCTCACAAATCTTATTGAGTTCTTTGAGAAGGTGACCAAAGAGATGGATGAGGGTAAAGTAGTTGATGTGGTGTATATGGATTTCAGCAAAGCGCTTGATAAGGTTCCCCATGGTAAGCTTTTGCAGAAAATACGGACACATGGGATTGAGGGTGATTTAATGGTTTGCATCAGGAATTGGCTAGCTGTAAGAAAACAGAGGGTGGTGGTTGATGGGAAATATTCATCCTGGAGTTCAGTTACTAGTGGTGTACTGCAAGAATCTGTTTTGGGGCCACTGCTGTTTGTCATTTTTATTAATGACCTGGATGAGGGCGTGGAAGGATGGGTTAGTAAATTTGTGGATGACACTAAAGTCGGTGGAGTTGTAGACAGTGCGGAGGGAAGTGGCAGGTTACAGAGGGACATAGATAAGCTGCAGAGCTGGGCTGAGAGGTGACAAATGGAGTTTAATGCGGAAAAGTGTGAGGTGATTCACTTTGAAAGGAGTAACAGGAATACAGAGTAGTGGGCTAATGGTAAGATACTTGGTAGTGTGGATGAACAGAGGGATCTGGGTGTCCATGTGCATAGATCCCTGAAAGTTGGCAACCAGGTTGATAGGGTTGTTAAGAAGGCGTACGGTGTGTTAGCTTTTATTGGTAGAGGGATTGAGTTTCGGAGCCAGGAGGTCGTGCTGCAATTGTACAAAACTCTGGTGCGGCTGCATTTGGAGTATTGCGTACAGTTCTGGTCGCCGTATTATAGGAAAGATGTGGAAGTGTTGGAAAGGGTGCAGAGGAGATTTACCAGGATGTTGCCTGGTATGGTGGGAAAATCGTATGAGGAAAGGCTGAGGGGCTTGAGGTTGTTTTCGTTAGAGAGCAGAAGGTTAAGAGGTGACTTAATAGAGGCATACAAGATGATCAGAGGATTAGATAGGATGGATAGTGAGAGCCTTTTTCCTCAGATGGTGATGGCTAGCACGAGGGGGCATAGCTTTAAATTGAGGGGTGAGAGATATAGGACAGATGTTAGAGGTAGTTTCTTTACTCAGAGAGTAGTAAGGGCGTGGAATGCCCTGCCTGCAGCAGTAGTGGGCTTGTCAACATTAAGAGCATTCAAATGGTTATTGGATAAACATATGGATGATATTGGAATAGTGTAGATTAGAGGGGCTTTAGATTGATTTCACAGGTCGGTGCATCATCGAGGGCCGAAGGGCCTGTACTGCGCTGTAATGTTCTATGTTCTATGTTCTATGTTCTAACCCACACACCTTGAGACACTAACGGGCAATTTAACCAGAACTCCAACCACCAGGTCATCCACAATTGCTATGATCAGGAAGTTAGGAAAACTCCAGCTTGCCTGCATCACTCGGCCTGGCACCGATAGCTTGGGTAAGGAATGGTTTTCCAGTTTAATGATATGTCTGTATCAATGACCACTCCACCAATCTGTGATACTTTACTCCCAGAATGCTTGGACCCCTTCAACCCAATTGCTTTCAATTCCTGTAAGAGCAATTGCTGTTTGAACTGTGACTACTGTTGTGTCTAACGGGCAGAAAGACTGAGGCACAGAACAGTCAGTAGTTGGGGTCAATCCCACTCGTCCTTTTCACTCAAATCCACAGGGTGAGCACTGAAGGAATGAGAATCTTGTAGAATGTCCAGTCTCTTCGCCAAACTTCCATTTTGCTCCAAGGTTAAATTCTGCTCTCTGCTGAACAAGTTACTGATCTCACGGAACGAAGGAAAGTCCTTGAACTGGCAATCAGAATGGCAATTAGTTTGGTAGCAGGGCGGTTGGCAAAGGAAGAGAATAAAGTTTTAAGTTTTTAAGTGTATCTATTAGTGTCACAAGTGGGCTTACATTAACACTGCAATGAAGTTACTGTGAAAATCCCCAAAGTTGCCACACTCCGGCGCCTGATCGGGTACACTGAGGGAGAATTTAGCATGGCCAACGCACCTAACCAGCACGTCTTTTGGACTGTGGGAGGAAACCAGACCACCAATAGAAAACCCACGTAGACACGGGGAGAACGTGCAAACTCCACACAGACAGTGACAAAGAACAAAGAACAGCACAGGAACAGGCCCTTCGGCCCTCCAAGCCTGTGCCAATCATGTTTACCTATCCCAAGCCAGGAATCGAACCCAGGTCCCTGGTGCTGTGAGGCAGCAGCACTAACCCCTGTGCCACCATGCTGATGCCATAACCATGCCATAACAGCTGGGCAAGTCTGCCCTTCTGTGGTATGCAGAATGACTCATGGGTCCTGAATTTCCCTGGGTGTTTTGGCACTGTGTTTCCAGAACTTTCTCAAAAACAAGGAGGATACACCATTACCGCACCTAAATGCAGTGTCCATGCAATTTCTAGTGAATTTCCCATGCCAAGTGAGGAGGTCAGAGGACAAACATGGCCATTGCTGGTGTACCCCACAGGTAGCATCACCTTGCCATCTCATGTTTAGCCAAGCATTATTGCTTCTGGCACTTGCAAGATGTAAACTTCTACCCTTGATAGGTCAGTAAATTCACCACAATCACAGATGGCCATTGGCTGGGCTCCTCTTTGAGGGAGAGAGCCAACTGGTGGTGATTTAACCTGAGGATCACCACACCTCAGGCAAGGGGTAAGGTTGAGAAGCGGGGCCTTCATGGATAACCTCAGGGTTGGCATCGCCCTGCGTCACAAACCAGTCGTCCAGTCAGAGTCCTCAAATTACCGACTTCTTGAAAGTTGTTGTTGGGTGAATTGAAAAACAGAATGACTCTAATGAAGCATTTTGAAATGAAATCTTGGCTTCCTGTGGAGTTAGTTTCTCTGTGGAATGAGAATCATTAATGAGCTGACAATGATTGGCACTGTGTTTCCAGAACTTTCACAAAAACAAGAAGGAAACCCATTGTCAGCTTTTGTCATCTTCTTGAAGATTTCAAACAAACTTCACACTGAGAAAATTAGCCGAATCTCTCTGATTGTGTCTCTGTGCTCTTTGTATCCAGTTTTTAATTTCTTGTCAAAGTTCTTGAAACAGAAAACTTCTAACTTTGCATCAAAGCAACTCACAGCTTTGAAGGATGATTCTTTCGAGGTTTCAGCCCTATGTGATATCCATCGGGCCTCTTGGACAGATATTTTTGTGGCATGCCAGTGTTGTCATGCATCCCAATTCAATGGTCTAGTTTATCTGTGATAAAGCAGCCTGCAGCTTTTAGCGAATTCCTTTAGTTCAGAAAGCCTTTCAGTCTTTGCAATGTGTGCTGATAGCATCGGAGGGTGTCTGTACATCTGCCTACTGCAAACAGCACACTGTATGTCAACTAAACTATCAAAACTTCTGGGTAAAGCAGGGGGAGTTCAGAGATGTGGAGATGCCGGTGTTGGACTGAGGTGGACAAGATGAGAGGTCACACGACACCAGGTTATGGTCCAAAAGATGAAGGAGCAACACTCTGAAAGCTTGTGATAACCTGTTGGACTATTATCCGGAGTTCAGAGAGAGAGACAGACTGACAGAAAGTAGCAGGATTTTTAAAGTTTATTTATTAGTGTCACAAGTAGGCTTACATGAACACTGCAATGAAGTTACTGTGAAAATCCCCCAGTAGCCACACTCCAGCGCCTGTTCGCGTACACTGAGGGGGAATTTAGCATGGCCAATGCTGAAGGCACAGCACGTCTTTCAGACTGTGGGAGGAAACCGGAGCACCAGACAGAAACCCACACAAACATGAGGAGAACATGCAGGCCCCGCACAGACACTGGCCCAAGCCAGGAATCGAATCCGTGACCCTGGCGCTGTGAGGCAGCAGTGCTAACCACTGTACCACCATGCCGCACATGTTCAGAGAGTTTAGAGAGACAGAGTGAGAGAGAACCAATAAAGTAATAGAGAGAGAGAGAGAGAGACAGGAGTTTACAGATAAAATCCAAAAGTGACATTGCAGGAGTCCTATGAGTTGATTGGGTTGTAAGTTTAGGCTTTTTCAGACCGCACACAGAGGAGATGATTGGTGAGTGATGGGTGAGATATTACATTATACCATACTGTAGTAAACAGTTTAAGGTTTGTCAATGCAGCTCGGGCATGTGGGATGTGCATCCTGTAGGTTGTGGGAAGTAACACAAGCACAAAGTGCCCTCAAGATCTACATCTGCAGCAAGTGTCACCAGCTGCAGGAGGTGCATCTACAAGACTGAGGATTACATGGCTATCATGTTTAGAGAGATGGTCACACTGCAGTGAAGAGGTACATATGCAGATAGGGAATGGGTGACCACTCGAGTATCTGAGAGAAATATGCAGGGAGTGCAGGAATCCCTGAGGCTACCTCATTCTCTCACCCCTTTTCCATTTTGGATACTGATGAGTGGGCTGGTTCCTCAGAGGACTGTACCAAAAGCCACATTCGTGGCACCACAGGTAACTCAGCTGCACAGGTAGGGAGGAGGAAGAGAGGCAATGGCCCAGTGGTATTATCACTAAATTATTAATCCAGAAACACAGCTCAGCTTCTGGGGACCCGAGTTCGAATCCTGCTATGGCAGGTGGTGGAATTTGAATTCAATAAAAAATATCTGGAATTCAGAATCTACTGATGACCACGAAATCACTGTCGATTGTCGGAAAAACCCATCTGGTTCACTAATGTCCTTTAGGGAAGGAAATCTGCCATCCTTACCTGGTCTGGCCTACATGTGACTCCAGACCCACAGCAATGTGGTTGACTCTCAACTACCCCGGGCACCTAGGGATGGGCAGTAAATACTGACCAGCCAGCGACGCCCATGTCCACGAATGAATTTTTAAAAAGTGTTATAGGACAATGCATTCCATAGTTCGGGGAGCAGACTGGCCCTTCTGCAGCTGTAGAGTTGACCCCAAGATGTTTTGATGCTTCCCTGATGCCAGGCTGAAGAATGCCACTGAGAGGCTGCAGGACATTCTTATGGGGGAGAACAAAGAACAAAGAAAATTACAGCACAGGAACAGGCCCTTTGGTCCTCCAAGCCTGCACCGACCACGCTGCCTGACTCCCTAATCTTCCGGGGACCATATCCCTCAATTCATATTCTATTCATGTATTTGTCAAGACGCCCCTTAAAACTCACTATTGTATCTGCTTCCACTACCTCCCCTGGCAGTGAGTTCCAGGCACCCACCACCCTCTGTGTAAAAAACTTGCCTCGTACATCTCCTTTAAACCTTGCCCTTCGCCATTAAACCTATGCCCCCTAGTAATTGACTCTTCCACCCTGGGAAAAACCTACTGATTATCCATCCTGTCTATGCCTCTCATAATCTTGTAGACTTCTATCAGGTCGCCTCTCAACCTCCATCATCCAGTGAGAACAAACCAAGTTTCTCCAACTCTCCTCATAGCTAATGGCCTCCATGCCAGGCAATATCCTGGTAAATCTTTTCTGTACCCTCTCCAAAGATTCCACAGTGAACAGAAAAAGGACATGGTCCACATTGGGACCAATGACGTGGGCGGGGGGGGAAACTTAAGAACAGCTTCTTCCCTGCTGCTGGCAGACCTTTGAATGGACCTACCTTGCATTAAGTTGATCTTTCTCTACACCCTAGCTATGACTGTAACACTGCATTCTGCACTCTCTGATTATGCTGGCTGCTTTTCCGAGGCAGCGGGAAGTATAGACAGAGTCAATGGATGGGAGGCTGGTTTGCGTGATGGATTGGGCTACATTCACGACCCTCTGTAGTTTCTTGCGGTTTTAGGCAGAGCAGGAGCCGTACCAAATGATGATTAAAAAACCGAGTAGGGTCAATCAGAAATAAAAAAGCGGACTTGCACATGAAAGTAAGGTATTAAACTGGTATATTGCACCTCTCTTCAAAGAGGAGGAAGATATAACCCAGACTGAGGGAGAGAGGAGGTAACCGGTACACTAGAAACATTTACAATTGAGAGGAGGAATTGTGGGAGGAAACCGGAGCACCCGGAGGAAACCCACGCAGACGTGGGGAGAACATGCAAACTCCACACACACACTGACCCAAGCTAGGAATCGAACCCAGGTCCCTGGAGCTGTGAGGCAGCAGTGCTAACCACTGTTCCAAATGTGACATGAAGCCAAGATCCCGGTTGAGATCGTCCTCATGTGTTCAGAACTTGGCTATCAGTTTCTGCTCAGTGATTCTGCATTGTCGTGTGTTGCGAAGACCACCTTGGAGAACGCTTACACGAAGATCAGAGGCTGAATGCCCTTAACTGCTGAAGTGTTCCCCGACAGGTATACCTATTTAATTAGTTGTCATGAAGTTGTACGAACTAAGGAAGGGCATGTGAAGTTGTACGAACTAAGGAAGGGCATGATGGGATATAGGGCATGATAGGTATATCCATGACCCGATTAACGATGCATTTACACAAGCAACCAAGCAATCTAAGTAAGTAAGGGCATGATGGGATACGAAATAAGGGCATGATGGGATATAGGGCATGATAGGTATATCCATGACCCAATTAACGATGCATTTACACAAGCAACCAAGCAATCCTATCCCCAGTCAGGGAGGAAGGAGTCACCGACCTTCTTCTGTTCCATCAAAGGACAAGATAAGGGTATGAATAATGAGACAAAGAGTTCTAGGAGGTCAGCAAGTTAAAACATGATTAATGATATTGCTTATGATTCTATGACTAATCAAATTCCTGAATATGCTCTGGTCACGAAAACTGATAATGATTATGTATAAATACTGAACTGTTTCTCTGTGTAATTGCGGACTTGTGGAAGAATCAGCAGTTGTACCAACTGCTCTCTGACCTCAAGTTTCAGCCATATACTGCATGCAGTTATTCGTAAATAAATGCTTGTTATATTGTCTGACTATCCACTAGGTAGAATGCTCTTTCAGAGAGCCAGTGCAGACTCAATGGACTGAATGGCCTCCTTGTGCACTGTAAAAAGTCTGGTGATTTTGTGTTGGTCAGTCTCACAAGTTTCAGCTAAAAGTTTTGATTAAAGCAATATTGCTGCCTCTTACACACTGTGGGTCTGTTATGGCAAAGAACTCAGTGCCATCTCAGTAACACTCTGAATGACGATAAGCGCAAAACCTCAATAGGGAAAAAAAATAATGAAAACATGCCGCAGCTGCTCTTGCCTAATGGCTGTTGCATTGCACTCACAATGAGAGGTCAAGTTGAAATGCCATCATGACCTGTTATAAAACTGAATTCAATTAATGTGGTCGCACTGCGATCTGAAATGCACTGCCTGCAAAGGTGGTGGAAGCAAATTCAAGAGTAATTTTCCAAAAAGAAATTGGACAAATACTAGAAGAGGGACAAATTTGCTAGCACAGGGCAGGGAGCCATTGGGACTAATTTGATAACTCTTACACAAGCACAATGTGCCGAATGACCTCTTTCTGAGTGAGCGCACGATAAAGTTAAAGTTTATTTTATTTTAAAATAAACTTTAAATTTTTTCTAAAAGTTTATTTATTAGTTTCACAAGTGAGGCTTACATTAACACTGCAATGAAGTTACTGTGAAATTCCCCTCGTCGCCACACTCCGGCACCTGTTCAGGTCAATGCACCTAACCAGCTCATCTTTCAGATTGTGGGAGGAAACCAGAGCAAACCCACGCAGACACAGCGAAGAATGTGCAAACTCCACACAGACAGTGACCCAAGCCTGGAATTGAACCCGGGTCCCTGGCACTGTGAGGCAGCATTGCTAAGCACTGTGCCACCATGCCGCCCAATGTTCACTCACGCTACCGGATCATTGTAAAGCTCCCATTGGTTCATCTGAGCCTTTCAGGGGAGAGAACTTGTTTTTCTTTTGCAGTCTGCATGTGACCCCTGTCCCACTCTACATGGTGATACCCTGAGGTCAACGAGGGCTGGACAGTAAATATTGCCTTGCCAATGTTGCCCAAAACCCAGGATTAAATATAAACCACCCAGCAAATTCTTGCAACATGCAGTAAGTGCTGTTGCATAGACAATCATTCTGTGAAAACCCCCAGGACTTGCATGGGGAATCCGTAATTGACCTCCCAATTGGACTCATAGAATACAACTTCCCGGGTGATTGGTAATTACCTCACCAGGTGGAATTCGTATACTGAGCCCTTTATAAAGCAGGCCCCTGAGCGGGTCCATTGTTGTAACATTGTGGTTAGGACCTGTATGTGTTCACCAAAGGCTTGTGGTTTTGCTTTACTTTATTTTATGCAATAAAGCACTGTTCCTTTGCAGCTGACTTCTGACTTCTTTTGAATTGTACATGCAAAATCAGCAATTCACCAAAGACCCTTAGACAGCATCTTCCAAACCCATGATCACTTCCATCTGGAAGGACAAGGGCAGCAGGTACATGGGAATATCACCACCTGCAAGTTCCCCTCCAAGCCACTCACCATCCTGGCTTGGAAATATATCGCCGTTCCTTCGCAGTCGCTGGGTCAAAATCCTGGAATTCCCTCCCTAACGGCATTGTGGGTCAACCCACAGCACGTGGACTGCAGCGATTCAAGAAGGCAGCTCACCACCACCTTCTCAAGGGCAACTAGGAATGGGCAATAAATGCTGGCCAGCCAGCGACGCCCATGTCCCACGAATGAATATAAAAAAAGTGTCCTTTGTCTGCCTGACACCAGATTCCTGAACCAACTGCTCCATTCAGGACTTGGTTGTGGAAGGATGTTCCCAGGAAGACAGTATCTCTGAAGGAATGAAACATCTCCACTGACTCATGGAAGACACTGGCTTGTGACTGGTCTAAATAGAGAGGATTCATCTGGATAAACATTGAACGCATCAAGAGGCTTTGTCAGGAACAGCCAGGGCGAAGTTGAAGTGTTGGCACAAACCTCCAAAATGACCTCATTTGCTCAACTCTTCAAGGACCAGCTGCCCAACAGGCTGCAGATCATCGAATCCCTACAGTGCAGAAGGAGACTATTCAGCCCATCGAGTCTGCGCCAACAACAATCCCAACCAGCCCCTGTCCCCATATCCCCATGTATTTACCCTGCTAATCCCCCTCAACAACACGTCTTGGAACACTAAGGGGAAATTTAGCATGGCCAATCAACCTAACTCATACATCTTTGGACTGTGGGGGGGATAATGGAGAACCCGGAGAAAATCCACACAGATACAGGGGAGAACGTGCAAACTCCACACAGACGGTCACCCGAGGCCGGAATTGAACCCGGGTCCCAGGCTCTGTGAGGTAACAGTGCTAACCACTGTGCCACCTTGCTGCCCACGATCATGCATGTGACTTAGCAGCCTTCCCAGAATCCATCAAACCGGAATGGAGGCATTCCCGAGGAACTGCTGAAAAAGAGATGGACAACATGCGCTTCAGAACTCTTGGGTCTCTTCACATGAGATTTTTATTCTCCGCTACAACCAGCAGATAGATTCCTTTGGCTCAACCTCTCAGCCACAAAGCTTTCAAAGCTTCCAGCACTCCCTCGCTGCAGTGCTGGCTGAGAACAGTTCCATTCCTGGGCTTGAGAGAGGCAGCCATCACTCCACACACTGTCATTAAAGTCAAGTATACAACATTCTAAAAGGGATTGATGAAGTAAAAGTAGACCAAATGTTTCCTTTTATGGGGCAATCTCGAAGAAGAGGTCACAGGTATAGGTTGAGAGCGATAGATTTAAAACTGAGATGAGGAGGAACTACTTCTCGCAGAGGGTGGTGAATTTGTGGAAGTCGCTGCCCCATCGCGTGGTGGAGTCTGAATCATTGAATGGTTTCAAGAAGGATGGGTGGCACGGTGGCACAGTGGTTAGCACTGCTGCCTCACAGCACCAGGGACCCGGGTTCGATTTCCAACTTGGTCACTGTCTGTGTGGAGTTTGCACGTTCTCCCCGTATTTGTTTCCTCCCACAGTCCAAAATGTGCGGGTTAGGTGGATTGGCCATGCTAAATTGCTCCTTAGTGTCAGGGGGACTAGCTAGGGTAAATGCATGGGGTTAGGGGGATAGGGCCTGGGTGGAATTGCGGTTGGTGCAGACTTGATGGGCCGAATGGCCTCCTTCTGCACTGTAGGGATTCTATGATTCTAAGAAGATAGACATATTTCTATTAAATAAAGCGACATGGGGAACAGCTGGGGAGGTGGATTTGAGACCAGGGAGAGATTAGCCATGATCTGCAGAGCAGGTTCAGAATGCTGAATTTGCCTCCTTCTGCTCCGAATTCCGATGGAATCCAGAAACTGAAGTGGGAATGGAACTGGTGTCAGCTGTGGCACAGGCTAATTTGAGATGCTCTGCTTGACAAAAATGGGATGAATCTCTCTGGAGTTGGCATCTCATCCTGTCTGCTTTAGCTAGCCTCTTTTGACTGAACATTTTGGTTCAAACATCTTTTTGCTGGGCAGTGCGAACTGATAACAGAGTTGTGAGGGCAAAGTAAATAGCTAAGTAAGTAAGCTTATTTATTAGTCACAAATAGGCTTACATTAACACTGCAATGACGTTACAGTGAAAATCTCCTAGTTGCCAAACTCCGGCGCCTGTTCAAGTACACTGAGGGAGAATTTAGCACGGCCAATGCACCTAACCAGCACATCTTTCAGACTGTGGGAGGAAACCGTACCTACTCCCCAGCACCTTAAACCTGTGTCCTCTCGTAGCAGCCATTTCAGCCCTGGGAGAAAGCCTCCGAGAATCCACCCGATCTATACCTCTCAACATCTTGTACACCTCTATCAGGTCACCTCTCATCCTTCGTCTCTCCAAAGCTGTTCTTGAGTCAGTTGGAACGTGACCTCAGACTTTTGTATCTTTTTCCCAATGGAAGAAGGTGGAAGAGAGAATGTCCGGGGTGCGTGGGGTCTTTAATTATGCTGGCTGCTTTTCCGAGGCAGCGGGAAGTGTAGACAGAGTCAATAGGTGGAGGCAGTGTGACATGGGGGAACACATCAGCCCTGCCCACCCCCAATCCCATCATTTAACTGTTGTCAGGCGTGCCTCAGTTGGCAGTTTCTGATTTACAAGGGTCTGGATTCAAGGCCCACGGGACTGAGCACAAAAATCTACACTGACACAGTTGGAGGTATCATCTTCCGGATGGGATATGAAACCGAAACCTAGTGTCCCTCCTTGGGAGGAAGTAAACAATCCCATGGCATTATTTCATGGAAGAGTATGGGACGTATTGAAACATAGAAGATAGGAGCAGGAGGAGACCATTCGGCCCTTCAATCCTGCTCCGCCATTCATTACGATCATGGCTGATCGTCCAACTCAATAGCCTAATCCTGCTTTTTCCCATAACCTTTGATCCCATTCGCCCCAAATGCTATATCCAGCCGCCTCTTGAATACATTCAATGTTTTGGCATCAACTACTTCCTGTGGTAATGAATTCCACAGGCTCACCACTCTTTCGGTGAAGAAATGTCTCCTCACCTCCATCCTAAATCGTCTACCCAGAATCCTCAGACTGTGATCCCTGGTTCTGGAGTCCCCCACCATCGGGAACATCCTTCCTGCATCTATCCTGTGTAGGCCTGTTATAATTTTATAAGTCTCTATGAGAACCCTCCCTCATTTGTCTGAACTCCAGCGAAAACAATCCTAACCTAGTCAATCTCTCCTCATACATCAGTTCTGCCATCCCCGGAATCAGCCTGGTAAACCTTCGCTGCCACTCCCTTGAGAGCAAGAATATTCTTCCTCAGAAAAGGAGACTAAAACTGCACACAATATGCGAGGTGTGACCTCATCAAGCCCTTGTATAATTGCAACAACACATCCCTCGCTCCTGTACTTGAAACAATGAAGGCCAACATACCATTTGCCTTCTTTACCGCCTGCCGCACCTGCATGCTTACCATCAGCGACTGGTGCACAAGACACCCAGGTCCCACTGCACGCTCCTCTCTCCCAATTTGCGGCTATTCAGGTAGTAATCTGCCTTCTTGCGTTTGCATTTATCCATTGTGTCTCTCAATCAATATTGTTTGTTTGAGCTTGCTGCGTGTAAATTGGGCCATTTTCTGCATTTCAGCAGTGACATTTCACAAAGTACTTCAATTGGCTGCAAAGTGCTTTATGATGTCGAGTGCTTGTGGAACGCACTACACAAATGCAATTCTTCTTTTCTGCATCTTCCAGATGCTACTCTGAACCATATTCTCAGGGAAGCCTTTATGGAAGCGCTGTGGGCTGTTACTTGTTTCTGGTGTGTGACATATGAATGACACTGAGCAGCGAAATGATTAAAAAAGAATACACTGACATGCCTCACCGTGAACAGCACAAAGCAAACGGTCATCAATTAAATTTAAAAGATGGTTATCATTGCAAAGCGTCAAGTGAGAAAAGCTCACATTGAGAGTTGCAGTGGTTGTAATAAGGGAACACATTAACACAGCGTTGTACAGATCCTCAGAACACCTTGCTTTGCCTTAAATGACGAGGACAGGTTGGTGAATTTGGAATTTGCATTGGAAAGGTAGAGACTTGGCCTGATCGAGATGTTGAACTGTTTCCATAAAGCAGGAAGAGGGAAATTATTTTCTGAATCCAGGACAATGGGATTTAGAAAAATTAGTGGCATATGGATCTGATGTCAGGAAACACGTTTTCACATCAAGTGAACATCTGGAGTGCTGTCTCCCAAAAAGGAACATCTGGTGTCTTTGGGACCAGGGGAGATAAGTTTTTTTTATTATTCATTAGTGGGACACGGGCGTCGCTGGCTGGTATTTATTGCCCATCCCTTGTTGCCCCTTGGAGGACAGTTGAGAGTCAACTGCAAACAGACCAGGTTAGGATGGCAGATTTCCTTCCCTAAAAGATTTTAGTGAACCAGGTGGGCAATTCCAACAATCGACAATAGTTTCATGGACATCAGTAGATTCTTAATTCCAGATTTTGTTTTTTATTGAATTCAAATTCCACCATCTGCCTTGGCGGGATTCGAACCTGTGTCCCCAGAACATGAGCTGAGTTTCTGGATTAATAATTTAGTGATAATACCACTAGACCATCACTTCCCTGGAGCTGAGGGATTAAATTTAATGCCCACCCTAGTTGCGAGTTTGGCAGAGGGGAAGGTATTTAATCAGGAGTGAGGATGGCAGGTTGGGACTCCATTATCTTCCCAATACTGCCCTGATTTAGTCCGTGGTGGGAAGGCTCATGGATGCCCAGGGACCTCTGCCCTGGGGTCCTCGATCCTGTGGAAGGTCCATTGCTAGCTTGTCAGTGCCTGAGTGGCACGTAATCAGAGACGCCGGGTTTGACTGGGGTAAGCACAGTAAGAGTTTTAACAACACCAGGTTAAAGTCCAACAGGTTTATTTGGCAGCAATATCAACTTGATTTTGTGTCTCTGTGTCCTGTTTGAGAGCAGATTTCCACTCCATCTGACGAAGAAGCAGTGCTCCGAAAGCTAATGGCATTTGCTACCAAATAAGCCTGGTGTTGTTAAAACTCTTACGGCACATAGTGAGGCAGATCTTCCCGAAAAGAGGCGAGGTCGGAATATGATGGTGGGCAAGGCCCCCATTGCCTTCATTTGATACTGTCCTAGGTGTGTAAATGTAGTTGAGATCACTCAGGTGTTTATTGAATTGTAGAATAGCTTTAAGGAGGTTGAATGGCCAATTCCTGTTCCGATGCTCCAAGATACGGAGCAGTAATAGCAAAGGGATATTGCTGATTTCTACATGCAGAATGAGAAATGGAACTTTACATGCAGACCCTGTTCCTTGTCAGCACTCAGATGTCTGATGATGTTCTTGTAGTGTGGACATTATTACAATATACTTTAAAGGGAATGCAGCATGACATCAATAGAAGGGAAGTGTGTCATGCCATTCAGTTATATTTCAATTTTTATTTTGAGCAGAGCACACATCCATGCACATATACACACATTCACACATGTGTAGACATACACACACAAGCGTACACACACACACATACACATGCGTGCACACACACATTCACACAAGTGCACACATGCACTCACACAGGCATACACACATACACACACGTGCACACACATACATAGGCCCACGCAAATACACACATTAACACACACATGTACACACACACATGCATGCGTATACAAACACACATGTGCGTGTGTACACACACACACAATTCTTCTGCCGCAATTTCCAAGCTTTCTAGCCATGTAAAGCTGTCCTCATGCACCTAATTTAAATAAGTGAACTTGCAACATTTTTATTCAATCCCTAATAAGTGATTGGTGCCTTTATATCATCAGAAAAGCACGACAGACTTTTCCACTTGTTCTGAGAATAGAACAACATAGAACATAGAAAAACTACAGCACAAACAGGCCCTTCGGCCCACAAGTAGTGCCGGTCATGTCCCTACCTACCTAGGCTTATATATAGGCTTACCTATAACCCTCAATCCTATTAAGTTCCATGTACTCATCCAGAAGTCTCTTAAAAGACCCTATCGAGTTTGCCTCCACCACCACTGACGGCAGCCAATTCCACTCACCCACCACCCTCTGAGTGAAAAACTTACCCCTGACATCTCCTCCGTACCTACTCCCCAGCACCTTAAACCTGTGTCCTCTCGTAGCAGCCATTTCAGCCCTGGGAGAAAGCCTCCGAGAATCCACCCGATCTATACCTCTCAACATCTTGTACACCTCTATCAGGTCACCTCTCATCCTTCGTCTCTCCAAGGAGAAATGTTCCTCAATCCGATGAGATAGCTGAGTGCAGCTTCCCACCGCACAGCTCTGTTAGAAGCAGAAATATGACCATGTAAACCCTCAGATATAATTATGATGAAATAGATTTTTTTTTCATTTCAGTTTGTTGCAGATTCAATGATTAATGTAAAAGTTTCTTGTCTTTTTCATCTGCGTGAAGGTGAGGGAATGAAAGCAACACACAAAGACATGATCAATATCTTGGCTGATGGCAATCAGGGAATTTAAATAAAAGCCATCAAGTTTCAGAAGTGAAATGGCCTTTTTTTGGTGAGTTGTGAATGGATAGGATCTCTGTGAGGGGAGAAGGTGCAGCAGTGATCTGAGGAATTGTCAAACATCCCACTGTAAATATTTGACTTCTTTTATTTGTTCTGCACATACTGCTGTAACAGTGCCGATCCGAGATGCTTACCATTGGTGAAACTCATGCATTTCGCTTGGAAATTCCCCCACCCCGTCTCGCCACCCCCCCCCCCCCCCCCCCCCCCCCGCTACCACACATTCCAAACCCCCAGTGGAGAGAATATTTGATGAGGTAGACCCCAATTCCACCGGGATTCTGCACTATTTCTATGGTTTAATGATTATAAAATCCCTACAGTGCAGAAGAGACCATTCGGCCCATTGAGTCTGCACCGACTCTCTGACAGAGTATCTTACCCGGGCCCTCCCCCCGCCCTATCCCCGTAACCCCGCACATTTATCATGGCTAATCCCATCTAATCTGCACATCTTGGGACATTAAGGGGCAATTTAGCATGGCCAATCCACCCAACCTGATCATAGAATCCTATAGTGCAGAAGGAGGCCATTTGGCCCATCAAGCCTGCACTGTCAACAATTCCACCTGGGTCCTATCACCATAACCCAGATATCATAACCCTCCGCCTGACATTAAAGGACAATTTAGCATGGCCAATCAACCTGACCTGTACATCATTGGAGTGTGGGAAGAAACCGGAGCGCCCGGAGGAAACCCACACAGATACGGGAGTAGAACATTCAAACTCCACACAGACAGTGACCCGAGACTGGAATTGAACCCAGGTCCCTGGATCTGTGAGGCAGCAGTGCTAACCACTCTGTAACTGTGCTGCCCCGTTATGTTCTGAGGGAGGGACTGAGGTTGGTTTTACAAGCCATGAGGTGTGGTCACTGTTTTGATGTCGGAAACACGGAAGCAAATTTGCGCTCAGCAAGCTCCCACAAAAGGTAATGTGAAAATGAACAAATAATCATGGTTTTATGATATTGGGCAGAATCATCTGGAGGTGACAGGGGTCTCAAAAGCTGAGCAGAGTCCAGTGTTGTCTCATTTTGGGAAAGTCTGCTGCATTATGTGCCATTCAGGCATTTGACAGGTCAATGGTGAGGCTCCCCTGGGATCAAGGACCCCGGGGGAGCTGGCATCCTGCCCACTGAGAGTCACCACCCAATTAGGGGCTGGCAGTTCTACTGAACGGCAGTGCCACCAGAGAGGTTCTGATGCTGTTGGTATGACACCCAGTTGGTTCCTGCTCTGCCCAAAACTGCAAGCAACTACAAAAGGTTGTGAATCCATCATGCAAACCAGCCTCCCATCCATTGATATTGTCCACATTTCCCACTGCCTCGGAAAAGCAGCCAGCAGAATCAAGGACCCCACGTACCCTGGACATTCTCTCTTCCACCTTCTTCCATCGGGAAAAAGATACAAAAGTCGGAGCTCACGTACCAAGCGACTCAAGAACAGCTTCTTCCCTGCTACCATCAGACTTTTGAATGGACTTACCTTGCATTAAGTTGATCTTTACACCCTAGCTATGTCTGTAACACTACATTCTGCACTCTCTCGTTTCCTTCTCTATGAACAGTATGCTTTGTCTGTGTAGCGCACAAGAAACAATATTTTCACCGTATACTAATACATGTGACAATAATAAATCAAATCAAATCAAGCTTGTGGCCCAGGACTGGCCTGGGATCCCAGTACGAAGTCTCACGACACCAGGTTAAAGTCCAACAGGTTTATCTGGTAGCACGAGCTTTCGGAGTGTTGCTCCTTCATCAGGTGAGTGAAGAGTTGTGTTCATTCACCTGAAGAAGGAGCGACAATGAGAAAGCTTGTGCTACCAAATAAACCTGTTGGACTTTAACCTGGTGTTGTGAGACTTCTTACTGTGCCCACCCCAGTCCAACGCCGGCATCTCCACATCTGGGATCCCAGAGCCGAGGTGGATAATGGCTGGAGGGGGAGGTTCATCGGATGGGGGGATGGAAGGACATTTGGGGGGGGGCGGGGGGAGATTAGGGGAGTGGGGTCAGGGGGAAGGGTGAGAGGCTGATCTGCAATGATGGTAGGGCAGTTTGTCCCGTTACCCCATCATGGGGGAAGGCAAACGATTCTGCCTAGGGCGTGTGTCTGAAAGTGTTCCAGGGAGGAGCTGATCTGATCTGATCTGATCTGACTACCTCTGAGATTAGAGAGGGTGTGAAAAGATTTACGAGAATGGTTCCAGGGATGAGGGGCTAGATTGGATGAAGATAGTGTTATTCTCCTCAGACAAGTGGTTGCTGAATTGAGATTTGAGAGGGCTGTTCAAAATCACGAGTGGTCAGAAACCTGGTGGAAGATTTGAGAAGGGGAGGGCACAGACTTAAGAGGAATGGCAGAAGATCCAAAGGCTACTTGAAGAAAAGCTCTTTTACTCAGCTCTGTCTCCAGGTCAGGCTCTGGAATATTCTGCCTGAGAATGTGATGTGTGCATGTTCAAATTGGACTTTGCAAAGGGAACTGGATAAGTACTAGAAGAGAAATAGATTGTACGGCAATTGGAAAGGTGTGTAGTGGGGTTTACTGAGTTGCTCTTTCAGAATGACAGCATGGACACATCAGAACAAATGGACTCCTTTTGTGCTGATCGCTTGACTGTTTTTTTCATTTATTCAAGGTAAAAGGACGTCTCTGGCTAGGCCACCATTTATTACCCATCCCTAATTACTCTGGAGAAGGTAGCGATGAGCTGCCTTTTGAACCACTGCAGTCGCTGTGGTGTAGGTGCACCCACCATGCTGATAGGGAGGAAATTCCAGGATTTTGACCCAGCGACAGTGGAGGAACGGCACTTTATTTCCAAGTCAGGATGGTGAGTGGCTTGGAGGGGAACTTGCAGGTAGTGGTGTTCCATGTGTCTGCTGCCCTTGTCCTCTTAGGTGGTAGAGATTGTGGGTTGGGAATTTCAGGAACCTTGTTGATGGTACACACAGCTGCCACGATTCGCCGGTGGTGGAGGGAGTGAATGTTTGTGGGATGGGGTCTCAATCAAGCGGGCTGCATTGTCCTCAGTGGTGTTGAGTTTCCTGAGTACACAGTCTATGGATCCACACTCCACCAGGAGCCCATTGTCATAGAAATCAATGAAATTAACAGCATGAAAGGAGGCTATTCAGCCCATCCTATCTGCACAGATCAATATTGAGCCACCCAGCTTTGTCCTAAAATTCCAGCTCTTGGTTTGTAGCCCTGTAACTTCCAACACTTCAAATGCAGATCCAAGTACGTTTTGAATAGTCTGAGGGTTTCTGCCTCTCTGCCCTTTCAGGAAGCTGCTCTGTATTTTAATGGTTGTCCTTTACTTTGACTGTTTGTCTAGAGGGATGTCTTTTGTCCCTTAAATAGAAGCCTTACAGTGCAGAAAGAGGCCATTCGGACCACTGAGCCTGCACCAACAACAATTCCACCCAGGCCCTATCCCCACACATTTATCCCCTGACACTAAGACCAGAATTTTACCCCCCCCCCCCCCCCCCCCCCCCCCACCCCCACCCCGCCGCCTGCCACAGGAATGGAAGCGGGCAAGGGGCAGAGAATGAGAAGGTCTGTTAACCTCGGGTGGGATTTTATGGTTTTGGGATGAGCGAGGGTGTAAAATACCACCCTAAGGCTCAATGTAGCATAGCCAATCCACCTAACCCACACAGAAGCGTCTGTGAGAGACTCTGACCGGGAGTCCCCTCTTGCCTTTGGCACTGTTTTCTTCTGCGTACACATGTGCGGCCATTGACTGTCACTCAATAATAATCTGCCCCACCCCACCCCACCCCAACCCTGCTGTTATGGGCACTAACTCCTTCTAGGTGATAGTTACTTCCTTTGAATCTGCTCTGGAGTGAGTGGATGTATAAACTGGTGACTGGGATCGCTATCAATTGGACTACTTTGCTGTATACAGTGTCTATGTGTGATTGCAATTCAACTGCACACCCACACAAACTAACAATTGAAGCAATTATTACTCAGGCTGGGAGTGAAGGTTCTGAAGCACCAGCGGATTTCAATCACTTGGCAAAGATTATCTCATTGAAAGTACTGGCAATGCCATCAGTAGCCTGACATGCTGCCACTATCATTAATTCCCAGCCTGCCCTCTCCAATCTTTTCTTGAAGAAGAATTGGGTGCAGAGCAAAGTGCTCGGAGAAGATAAAAACATGTTAAAATTGGCCTGTCAATTATCATCAGAACTGAAGGAACAAGTAAGATATTCCAACTTTGACAGTGAGTCAGAGAAAATTGAGCCATCGGGTTGATCCATGGTGGAAAAGAACTCAGTTTAAGAGGGAAAATAGGAGAAATTCGAGCTTTCCAATTAGTTAAGAGGCGGCTGAGAGGGGAACCTTGCAACAGTACAGAATAGCAAGCAGTGTCGAAAAGGCAACGCAGAATGCTGCTTCATATTAAACCGCAGCTTTAAGACAAGACACAAGAGAATACAAGGACAGGAATGTACTTCTGAGGCTGTATAATGGTCAGACCCCATTTGGAATATTGTGAGCAGTTTTGGGCCTCATATCTAAGGAAGGATGTGCTGGCCTTGGAAAGGGTCCAGAGGTTCACAAGAATGATCCCTGGAATGAAGAGCTTGTCATATGAGGAACAGGTGAGGACTCTGGGTCTGTACTCGTTGGAGTTTAGAAGGATGAGGGGGTATCTTATTGAAACTTACAGGATACTGCGAGGCCTGGATAGAGTGGACGTGGAGAGGATGTTTCCACTGGTAGGAAAAACTAGAACCAGAGGGCACAACCTCAGGCTAAAGGGACGATCCTGTAAAACGGAGATGAGGAGGAATTTCTTCAGCCAGAGAGTGGTGAATTCTTTGCCGCAGAAGGCTGTGGAAACCAGGTCATTGAGTGTCTTTAAGACAGAGATAGGTAGGTTCTTAATTAATAAGGGGATCAGGAGTTATGGGGAAAAGGCAGGAGAATGGGGATGAGAAAAATATCAGCCATGATTGAATGGCGGAGCAGACTCGATGGGCCGAGTGGCCTAATTCTGCTCCTATGTCTTATGGTCTTATGGTCTTACAACTAGAGAAAGAAGGGACTTGGGAACTGATGTCAGGACACACATTATTACAGAGTGTTCGCCACGTACAATCGACTTACAGTGAGGGTGGCATGTGATGGACGCAATGTGACTGGGATGGTTTAAGCAGCCTAACTTGTGGGTATCTGTCCCATGAGATAGTCAGCGCATTGCTAGTGATTTAACTAATCTAATTAATATTGATTAACATTAGTTGTGGATATTTGGTTGAGCAGGTAGCACTTTGAAGCTCTTGAGTTAGGAGGTTGTGAGTTCAAGTCCTACTCGTGAGGCTTCAGCGCAAAATCTAGGCAGTGTGATATTCGGGGACGCTGCATTATTGGGAAAGAGCTTAAACCCCCTTTGGGCTTTTTGAGGAAGGAAGTTAAACCCCCTCAGGTGAAGGTGAAAGAATCTGAGCAGTATCTCGAAATGGAACTGGGCAATCCCCTTTATCAACTTCACTGGAACAAATTATTTGGCTATTAGTACATTTCACTTTGTGGGACTGCCTGCAATTTGGTGTGACTTGGTAGTTGACATCCTCACGTCTGCCTCAGAAAGTTCTGGGTTTAAGTCCCAGCTCACGAATATCAAAGCTGACACCCCAGGGCAATAATGAGGGAGTGCTGCACTGCCTGAAATGCTGTCTTCTGGGTGAGATATTAAATGGAGCCCCTGTCCTACTGGGCGGCACGGTGGCACAGTGGTTAGCCCTGCTGTCTCACAGCGCCAGGGACCCGGGTTAGATTCCTGGCCTTGGGTCACTGTATGTGCGGAGTTTGCACGTTCTCCCCGTGTCTGCGTGGGTTTCCTCCCACAGTGCAAAGATATGCACGTTAGGTGGATTGACCATTCTAAATGCGCGGGATTACGGGGATAGAGCAGAGCAGAGGGCCTCTTTTGGAGAACCGGTGCAGACGCAATGGCCTCCTCCCGCACTGTGGAGATCATATGGTTCATGGAAGATACTACATTTCAGCAGCTATTGAAACTTTTGAATATTCTCAAGGACGTGAAAGGTGGTAGATAAATGCAACTTCTTTCTTTCGCTCACTCCCTAATCTACCCTTGCCGTCTCCACCACTCTTGCTTCCTTGAACTCTGCACTGTAATTTTCGAGCTGCCCTCTTCCCCTGCGCATTCTTCCTGCCCTGTGTTATTGAACTACTCAGAATGGTCAGTTCAGTGCTGGGGCTGGTCAGTGAGCACAAGCATTCACCAGAACACAAGAACACAAGGGACAGGTGTGGGTCAATGGTGTGGGCTGTTGTCCATCAAACCAGCTCCGCCCTTCAGCACCACCATGGCTAATCTTCAAATTTCCGAATCGAGCTTGAGCGGACTTCATTTCTGTAACTTCCAGAGTTTCCAAATTGCTTCAGAATTGATATTTTCAATCCTGGTTTCCTCCCAACCCTGCCAGAACTTGATGGGAAAGCACTGGCAGGACATGTATACAAAGCCAAGCTTTAATTTTCCAGCTCTCTGTGAACTATCTTTGCTGGAAGAAATAATGAAGGTTATTAATTTCAGACAAGCTATTTATTTAACAAGTACAAGATGTGACAGATGAAAAATTGCACTTGGAAATTTTGCCATTTCTTTTCATTTTATTTATATTTTGCAACATATTGCGAATGACGCCAGTAGATGCAGTTCTTTGAGACGGATGTCAAAATCAAGTTTATATATGCAGGAAATTCTAAAAGGACTGTATCATTGTCAAAATGTAGAGGAAGGTTCTAGATAAAAGTTGTCAGCTTAAACACTGTTACGGCACGGTGGCACAGCACTGCTGCCTCAGAGCGCCAGGGATCCGGGTTCAATTCCGGCCTTGGGTCACTGTCTGTGTGGAAGTTGCACATTTTTCCTGTGTCTGCGTGGGTTTCCTCCGGGTGCTCCGGTTTCTTCCCACAGTCCAAAGATGTGCGGGTTAGGTGGGGATTGGCCAGGCTAAATTGACCCTAGTGTCAGGGGGATTAATGGGGTAAATAAGTGGGGTTACGGGAATAGGGCCTGGGTGGGATTGTGGTTGGTGTAGGTTCGATGGGCTGAATGGCCTCCTTCTGCACTGTAGGCATTCTATGATTCTACGAAAATCATTCAGCAACATTTGTTAATAGAAGTTAGAGAGGAAATTAATATAATTTTTAAATATTTCTTGGCCTTTAATATGAGCAACAACAGACAATAACAATAATGATAATTTCCCTAAGTTTCATGCAGAGATTTATTTGTTTCTTTAAAATTACAGGAGGAAAAATCAACACTTTACTTCACGTAAAAGTCTGCCTGCCATGAGCATGGAAATTATTCATCCGTATGACTGGAAACATAAGTTATCTTGTCTGGCTGCCTACTTAATGGCTTTCAGAGATGCTGGGTGGAGGTGTCTCCCACATCAGACCAAAGTCAATAGGGATTAATGGCTACAAAAACACTTCAGATCATTTCTCATCTTCAGGTAGCCACAGCATCCATTCACTGGTGGCGTAGTGGTATTGTCACTGGACTAGTAATCCAGGAGCCTAGGGTAATGCTCTGGGTTCGAATCCCACCATGGCAGATGGAGATATTTGAATTCAATAAAAGTCTGGAATTAAATGATGAACATGCAACCATTCCTGATTGTAGTGAAAACCCATTTGGTTCACCAGTGTCCTTTAGGGAAAGAGATCTGACATCCTTACCTGGTCTGGCCTACGTACATGTGACTCCAGATCCACAGCAATGTGGTTGACTCTCTTTAATAGCCTCCTGGATGGGTTATAAATGATGGGACAGCCAGCAATGCCCACATCCCACGCACAGATAAAAAAATGTTAGTTTGAACATTGTCTACCCTCTCTGAGAGAGGTTGTCATTGACCCTTTGCTGTTGATCACTGATGAGATCATAGTTCTTTATGCTATAGAATCCTACAGTGCAGAAAGAGGCCATTCGGCCCATCGAGTCTGCACTGACCCCAATCCCACCCAGGCCCTATCCCCATGACCCATGAATTTACCCCAGCTATTCCCCCTGACACTAAGGGGCCAATCCACCTAGCCCACACATCTTTGGACTGTGGGAGGAAACCTGAGGAAACTGAAGCACCCGGAGGAAACCCACGCAGACACGGGGAGAAGGTGCAGACTCCACACAGACAGTGACCCAAGCCGGGAATCGAACCGGGTCCCTGGCGCTGTGAGGCAGCAGTGCTAACCGCTGTGCCACCGTGCCGCCCATATAGAGTCATAGAGTCATAGAGGTTTACAGCATGGAAACAGGCCCTTTGGCCCAACCTGCCCATGCCACCCTTATTTTATTTTTTTAAAACCCCTAAGCTGATCCCAATTGCCCGCATTTGGCCCATATCCCTCTACTACTACCTCTGGCAGCTTGTTCCAGACACTCACCACCCTCTGTGTGAAAAAATTGCCCCTCTGGACATTTTTGTATCTCTCCCCTCCCACCTTAAACCTATGCCCTCTAGTTTTAGACTCCCCTACCTTTGGGAAAAGATATTGACTATCTTGTCAATGCCCCTCATTATTTTATAGACCTCTATAAGGTCACCCCTCAGCCTCCTACGCTCCAGAGAAAAAAGTCCCAGTCTATTCAGCCTCTCCTTGTAACTCAATCCATCAAGTCCCGGTAGCATCTGAGTAAATCTTTTCTGCACTCTTTCTAGTTTAATAATATCCTTTCTATAACAGGGTGACCAAAATTGCACATACTATTCCAAGTGTGGCCTTACCAATGTCTTGTACAACTTCAACAAGACATCCCAACTCCTGTATTCAATGTTCTGACCGATGAATCCAAGCATGCTGAATGCCTTCTTCACCACTCTGTCCACCTGTGACTCCACTTTCAAGGAGCTATGAACATGTACCCCTAGATCTCTTTGTTCTGTAACTCTCCCCAATGCCCTACCATTAACTGAGTAAGTCCTGCCCTGGTTCAATCTACCAAAATGCATTACCTCACATTTGTCTAAATTAAACTCCATCTGCCATTCGTCAGCCCACTGGCCCAATTGATCAAGATCCCGCTGCAATTGGAGATAACCTTCCTCACTGTCCACCATGCCACTAATATGCTGCATGTTAGTGCTCAGATTTATTTCCCAATACCTCATCATCTGGGATGAAATGCCCGACAAGTTTCTTTCCAAATATTTCTGATGAGGCTAAACTGCCTTCCCTCCATTTCCACATCCAGAGCCCTTTGTAAACTTTTGACTCACTTAAGCATTGCTGTGGAACCTCCTCCAATAGAATGTCCTTTGGGATGTCCTGGAGTAGGTGGTGCTATAGAAACCTGTGTCCTTTCCTGATGTAAAAAAGGTAAGCAGCTATTCAAAGTTGCTGAATGGTTGAGAATCTAATCTCTTCAGCATCATTGAAGGTGTTACAGATAAAATGGACAAAGCCATCAATATAATTTACTTGGACTCACTGAATACTGTCATACTGTTCTACATGAGAGACTGCTAATTAAACTAAATGTTAGGAGGATCTAAGGTGGAAGAAGAAATGGACTAGACAACTGATTAAACAATAGGAAACCGAGAGTATTTATAAGAAATGTGATTTCAGACTGATGGGGTGATGCCCTGCAGGGGTCAATACTTAACGCCACTCCTGTTTCTAATCTGTGATAATGACATGGTGACTGGAACTGTATAAGATTATCCATTTTGATAACAGCATTGCAATTCAAAGCAATTTACTGTCTGTGCAGTAGTCCGAGATGTGGAAACCACTTTATAATCCACCCTTTGCAAAGGTGAAGATAATTGCATTCAAAATAAGTCACCCTTTTCCCTTCACTTTTCCTGATACTGGACTGATAACGGGTCTTGAAAACATGTCCAAACCAGCCTCCCATTCATTGACACTTACCGCTGTCTCGGCAAAGCAGCCAGCATAATTAAGGACCCACGCACCCCAGACATTCTCTCTTCCACCTCCTTCCGTCGGGAAAAAGATACAAAAGTCTGAGGTCACGTACCAACCAACTCAAGAACAGCTTCTTCCCTGCTGCCATCAGACTTTTGAATGGACCTACCTTGCATTAAGTTGATCTTTCTCTACACCCTAGCTATGACTGAAACACTACATTCTGCACTCCCTCGCTTCCTTCTCTATGAATGGTATGTTTTGTCTGTGTAGAAACAATTCTTTTCACTGTATGCCAATACATGTGACAATAATAAATCAAATCAAGTCAAATTAAAGCTAAACTTTTGTTTTCACAATTTAATTGTACTTGGGTGGAAGATTGGAAGGCAGTGGCACCAACCATTGTGCCACCGTGGGATGGCATGGTGGCACACTGGTTAGCACTGCTGTCTCACAGCACCAGGGACCCAGATTCAATTCCAGCCTCGGATCACTGTCTGTGTGGAATTTGCATGTTCTCCCCGTGTCTGTGTGGGTTTCCTCCGGTTGCTCCAGTTTCCTCCCACAGCCTAAAGATGAGCGGGTTAGGTTGATTGGCCATGATAAATTGACCCTGGAGTGTCAGGAGATTAACAGTGTAAATATGTGGGGTTACAGGAATAAGGCCTGGGTGGGATTGTGGTCGGTGCAGACTCTTCTGGGCCGAATGGCCTCTTTCTGCACTGTAATGATTCTATAACCTTACCTCCTATGCCCTAAGATGCATTTAAATTGTGCCCTTTGGGGTGTCCCAAAGCACTTCAAAGCCAGTGGATTGCAAAGTGTAGTCACTGTTGTGATGTCGGAAAATGTGGCAGCCAATTTGCGATTAGAAAGATCTCACAAAGAGAATTGAGCTAATGGCCAGGTAAACGGTGGCACAGTGGTTAGCACTCCTGCCTCACAGCGCCAGGGACCCGGGTTCAATTCTCGGCTTGGGCCACTGTCTGTGCGGATCTGCACATTCTCCCGTGTCAGCGTGGGTTTCCTCCGGGTGTTCCGGTTTCCTCCCACAGTCCAAAGATGTGCGGGTTAGGTGGATTGGCCATGCTAAATTGACCCTTAGTGTTAGGGGGATTAGCAGGGTAAATATATGGGATTACAGGAATAGGGCCTGGGTGAGATTGTTGTCGGTGCAAGCTCGATGGGCTGAATGGCCTCCTTCTGTACTGTAGGGATTCGATAATTTGATTAGTGATGTTAGTTGAAGTATAAATAATGGCGGGGGCAGCAAGGAGAGTTCCCACACTCTTCTACAAAATATTCTTTTAGATATTTTACATCCACAGAAAAGGACTTTGGTTTAACATTTGATCCAAAAGATGGCGCCTGCAGCAGTGTGGCCCTCACTCAGTGCTGCATTGAAATAGCAGCCTCGATGGTGATGTAACACAGTGTTGTTTCATTCCTTTACCATTGCAACTTGACTCTGAATCTCGCCAGGCTGTTTAGACAGTAGCTTCATCTCTTTACTGAACATTAATCACCAGTTCAAAATGATTTTTCCCCAGTCCAAACTAATTTATAGCAACACTCAGTCTACACTGGAACCAAGGCAGAATTCTTCACAATTAGCTATCAGAAAGGGAGTTGATGGTCAGGTCTATTGCAATGGGTTTTCACTTCTGAGGGTAGAGGGGCTGGATTTTTTAAACCTTTGAAACAAAGAGGCCACTTATTTCCCATCCCCAGATGCCCTGGGGAATGAAAAGTTAGATTTGCGTTTATATAGCAGAAAAGATTTACTAGGATGCTGCCGGGTCTTGATGGTTTGAGTTATAAGGAGAGGCTGGATAGACTGGAACTCTTTTCCCTGGAGCGTAGGAGGCTTAAGGGTGATCTTATAGCGGTCTATAAAATAATGAGGGGCACAGATCAGTTAGACAGTCAACATCTTTTCCCAAATGTAGGGGAGTCTAAAACTAGAAGACATAGGTTTAAGGTGAGAGGGGACAGATACAAAAGAGTCCAGAGTGGCAATTTTTTTCACACAGAGAGTGGTGAGTGTCTGGAACAAGCTGCCAGAGGTAGTAGTAGAGGTGGGTACAATTTTGTCTTTTAAAAAGCATTTAGACAGTTACATGGGTAAGATGGGTATAGAGGGAAATGGGCCAAATGTGGGCAATTGGGACTAGCTTCATGGTTCAAAAAAAGGGCGGCATGGACAAGTTGGGCCGAAGGGCCTGTTTCCATGCTGTAAACATCTATGACTTTATGAAAGCACTTTCCACAACAATAAGATGTCCCCTACAGCTGTGAGGTCCTTTCGAGTGTCTCCCTTGGGCAGTCCCTCAGGATGGAGGGTGATTTGCTTTCACTCCAGTTTGATGGGTTCTGAAAAGGCAAGTCAACTGTGCAACATGCAAACGTGGGGGGTCAGGAGGTGCCTAAAGGGCCGGGTGGATGGGTCGTTCGGAGGTTTGGGCACTCCTTCGACTTCACCTCTGCACATTCCTGACAAAATCTTTTGATGGATTATGCTCCTTTCTGAATGAACTTTCTCCATTTTGATTGACCACAAGCCAGGGTCTCCCATGAGTCAGTGGGAATGTTTGACTTCTTCAGGGATGCTTTGAGGACACCCCAAAATACTTTGTTAGAAATAGTTTGAACAATTTATATTTGTTTGTGGGTATTAGGTAACTTAAAGTTTAAACTTAATTTGTGTTTCTCTATTAAGGATTAAAACATTAGCTTTATGTTAAACACAGGCGCTGGCAAGCCTATGGTTTTAGTTTCACTTTGAACTTTGCCTGCATTGAAATTAAGGGTTTACGATGTAAAAGCAATGACAGGGGCAAAAAAAAACTAAGCTGTTGCTTAGCAACCAGAGGCTCACACTTAAAAAGTAGAAGCAGTTATTTAGTCTGGAACCAGGTAACCCAGAGCAAGAAGGTTTTTCACAGATGCTGAAACTAGAGGTAGGGCAATAAAATCAGGGGCAAAAAGCAAGTCCCTGAAACTAAAGAATAGAACATTCCAGAAACCAGGGAGCGAAAAGACGATAGTCCCAGGGAGGTTGAAGTCAACGGGACAAAGAACCAGGATCTGAACAGCTTCCACTGTCCACCTGTTGTGACTGAGTTGTGAATTGGAGGGGTTGTCTCAGGAGTCGAGTAGAGTCACTGGTGTATAGCAGGGATGTGGTGGACATTTTTCAATACCTATAGTTTGAGTGGAGAAGCTGCCCCCAGAATAACGATCTGAAAAACCTCCAAGTAATAAAGTTAAAGGCACTTCCATTTATCCCACAATGCGCATAACCCTACAGTGTTTAAATACAAAAATGTTTCAAGACATTTTATTTCTTGGCCCTGACGTCATCAGCAAGCATTAGGATAACTGAATGGAAAAGAAATTGGTTGGAAATTGAACTTTAATATTATGAGTCACCCCGTTCCCTACAAAGCTTCATTAATCTGCAGCATTTTCAAATGTTACATAATTAGGATTAACAACCTTGGACTCTCAGTCTGCTTTTCAGTAAAACCAGGAGTTGCTCTGTTCCATAAAGTAATTAAGGTAAATGATGCTGAATAGTGGCACAAAGGAGACAGTTATTTCAGTGGCTTTAGTCTGCATAACCCTTCCAGATTGCTGGAAAAATGAATTGTATAATCTCTGTTGCATGAAGCAATCTGACTTCATTCTCACAAGTGGTTTATCCAGCTTTCATGCATTGTGGTGTGTGAAAGACAGCATAATATTGGCTGACAATTCAATATTAACTCACACCAAGCATGAGGGAAGGTTAAAACGAGAATTTTTTAATACGTTCCACTTATAGAATACTGAATATGCGAAGTAAAGTTTCACTGTAGCACTAATATAATTGAGAGTCATAAAGGGTTGAGACTAGGCAAGGGATTTTATTTTTATTTATTAGTGTCACAAGTAGGTTTATATTAGCACTGCACAATAACAAAAATGAAGTTACTGTGAAAATCCCCTAGTTGCCACACTCCGGCGCCTATTCGGGTACACTGAGGGAGAATTTATCATGGCCAATGCACCTCACCAGCACGGCTTTTGGAGGAAACTGGAACATCTGGAGGAAATCCACGCAGACACAGGGAGAATATGCAAACTCCACACAGACAATGACCCAAGCTGGGAATCAAACCCAGGTCCCTGGCACTGTGAGGCAGCAGTGCTAACCACTGTGCCACCGTACCCCTGATGGGTCAGATTGCGGGTCAGAAGGATAATTCTGGCAAAAGTATGAGCAATACCTGCAATGGGATGAAGGAAACGGGGATTGAAGGGTGCATAAGAAGCCAGAGCTTAGAGGAGGGCTGGAGGTGGTTAGGTATTAAATGATATGGAAAGATTTGAACATGGGGATGAGAATTCTATGTTTGAGGCATCGCATGAATAAATGAATGAGAATTAGTGAAGAAATGAAAAATGAAAGATGAGCTTATCAAAACTTATAGGCCGGAATTTTACCATCGAGCCCACCACGGGAATCGGAGCGGGCAAGGAGCGGACCATGGGAAGGTCTGTTGACCTCGGTTGGGGTTTTATGGTTTTGGGATGAATGAGGCCATAAAATCCTGCTCATAAGATGCTGAGGGAACTTGACTCAATGGATGATGTTTCCCTCATGAGAGAGCATTCTTGTGACCCTCCTCTGGACCCTCTCCAAGGTCAGCACATCCTTCTTAAGATACGTGGCCCAAAATTGCTCGCACTATTCCAAATTTTACACGCTACTCTCTTGTGTGGGACTTTGTGGATAGTTCTTTCAATGAGCCAGCACTGACACAAAGGGCTGAATAGCCTTTTTCCAAGCTCTCACAGTTTATGAAAGTGGCCATTGAGAAATCTAGAAATCGGAGAGATGACTGTGAAGTGAGTGGATGTTTAAATTACTGCCGAATTCTCCTTGACCAGCGAATTTTCCAAGACGCCACTCCCTTTCATTAATATATTTATATAAATATCATAAAGTTAGAATGAAAACTGTCTCTTAAAAATTGCTTTCCTTATTGAAATATAAATAAGCCCTCTTGATATTGAAATAATGGCAAGCCTAAAATGATTAATTTTCTCCCCCGTTGTAAAGCCTTAAGCTGTTGTAAATGCTGCTGCATCTCCCGCCCCTCACATCAGCCTTAAAAACATCCTCACCAGGTCTTATTGTCTCCGCTCACATGATTCACTGCGGATTAACTTTTCCAGGGCAGGTCGGGAGAAAGTCACCTTTGAGGGTCATGAATGTGCAATCCTTTGGAGAACTCCCTTTCTCTGTTAATAATGAAAATCCGTCGTGAGCCAGTCAATCGATTATTATTCAAAGCCACACTGCCACTCCTTGTCTCATCAAACTCGGTCTACTTCTAATTTGCCAACACATTTCATACAGACAGCATGGAACGGTCTAATAAGTAAGCTACTGATATATCAGACAGCGTGGATCAGTCTAGTAAATAAGCTACTGATGCATCCAAGAAAGACACAGAAATAAAAATGTTAAGTGGTCATTTTTAAAAAAACAGCAGTGACTTATAATTTGGCAGCAGAATTTTCACTGGAAACAAAAAATAAGGCTCTGCCTCTTTCTCTTCCCCCACTCTCTCTTCACGAAATAGTAGAGGGGACAACAACCAGGGGGCATAGGTTCAATCCATCGCGCAAACCAGCCTCCCATCCATTGACTCTGTCTACGCTTCCCGCTGCCTCGGCAAAGCGGCCAGCATAATTAAGGACCCCACGCACCCCGGACATTCTCTCTTCCACCTTCTTCCTTCGGGAAAAAGATCCAAAAGTCTGAGGTCACGTACCAACCGACTCAAGAGCAGCTTCTTCCCTGCTGCCATCAGACTTTTGAATGGACCTACCTCGCATTAAGTTGACCTTTCTCTACACCCCAGCTATATCTGGAACACTGCATTCTGCACTCTCTCGTTTCCTTCTCTATGAACGGTATGCTTTGTCTGTAGAGCGCGCAAGAAACAATACTTTTCACTGTATGTTAATACATGTGACAATAATAAATCAAATCAAATTAAATCAAAAGGTAAGGGGCAGGAGATCTAGAGGAGATTTGAGGAAAGGCTTTTTCACCCAGAGGGTGGTGAGAATCTGGAACTCGCTGCCTGAAAGGGTGGTAGAAGCGGGAACCCTCACAACATTTAAGAAGCATTTAGATAAGCTCTTGAAACGTCAAAGCATACAAGGCTACGGACCAAGTGCTGGAAAATGAGATTAGAATAGATAGGTGCTTGAGGGCTGGCACAGACATAATGGGCCGAAGGGGCCTCTTTTTGTGCTGTGAAACTCTATTGGCGTGATCCTACCGATTGTTCACTCCACGCTCCCACTGCAGCGAAGTTGGAGAATTTGGCGGCCAGCCAAATCTCCGTTCACTGCAGCGGGATGGGAGAATCCCGCCGGCGTGAACGACAGTAACATTCCATCAAATGACTCTCCCTCAAAGCTGTCTCACCTTCTCTTACATTCCTCTTATTTTTCACCTTTGTTTTCCCCTCTCTTCGCTTTCCTCAGTGCTCACATCCTCTTGTTTGCCCCTCATTCTTCCTTTGTCATATCTTCTCCCCCATTCCCCTCCCTCGAATCTCTCACATTCTAACATGCCCAATCTTTCTGACTCTGAATGCCCTGTCATGCTCTGACTCTGCCCTCAGCCGCGCTCTCTCATTTCTATAAGGCTAATAATGTCTGCCCTGATCCTAAGGGAGAAGAGGGGCACATTTTGGTTGAGTGTCCAATTTATTCCAAGCTCAATTCTCTGCTCCTATGAAGAAAAGAACCAGCATCTTTCATGACCACTGGATGTCCCTTAGTGTTTTACAGCCAAGTACTTTTGGGCATTTAATCATAATATAATGTCAGAAATGGGGCAGTCAATTTGCACAGAGTAAGTTCCCACAAACAGCAATGTGATAATGATCAGTTAATGTATTGTTGAGTGATAAGTATCGACCAGGGCACTGGGGAGAACACCCCTGATCAATTTAAAATGCTGCAAGCTGGATAATCATCACCCACACAATAAGTCAGCTGTCCAAAAGTAATGGAGTGGCTGCAAATCACTTGAAACATTGTGAAAGTCGTCATATAAATCCAAGCTCATGCCATTGACTGCATTGAAATTCATAAGTTCATAAAATATAGGAGCAGAATTAGGCCATTCGGCCCACTGAGTCCACCCGCCATTCGATCATGGCTGATATGCTCCTCATTCCCATTTTCCGGCCTTCTCCCCATAACCCTTCAACCCATTACCAATTAAAAATCTGTCTAACTCCTCCTTAAATTTACTCACTGTCCCAGCATCCACCGCACTTTGGGGCAGCGAATTCCACAGATTCACAACCCTTTGGGAGAAGTAGTTTCTCCTCAACTCAGTTTTAAATTTACTACCCCTTATCCTAAGACTATGACCTCTCGTCCTAGAATGTCCCACAAGAGGAAGCATCCACTCCACGTCTACTTTATCCATGCCTTTTATCATCTTGTATACCTCAATTTGATTTATCTTAATGTTATGCGTGTACTTTATCCCAGTTGCTAAGGTGGGGCAACTGGTTTGCTTTATAGCCATCTACAGGGTGTAGAAGCACCATTTCTATGGGGGAATCAGCTGGGATTTCCAACCCACCCTGGTATTTATGGTTTCGGAGAAACTCACTCGAGGTTTGTGGAAACTTTCCATCCTCAACGACTCAAATGTTTTCACTCAGTGAAGGTTCTGTGGGTGAAAAACAATCTCCCCATGACTGTCAGGTTGGAACTGCCTGTCATTGGCTATTTGAATGCTTTACAAGGTCGAAATCATCGAAATCATAGAATCCCTACAGTGCAGAAGGAAGTCATTCGGCCCACCGAGTCTGCACCGACCACAATCCCACCCAGGCCCTATTCCCGCAACCCCACATATTTACCCCACTAATCCCTCTAACCTACACATTCCGGGACACTAAGGGGCAATTTAGCATGGCCAATCAACCTAATCCGCACATCTTTGGACTTCTTTGGTAAGATCTACACTGTCTAAAAAAGTTCACTGTGTGAATATTATCACTGCGATACTGTTGCAATGTGCTCAGTGCCTGCACTCTTCCAAAGATTAAAATCTCCTGCCTTAATTGGCTTGATGGTGTTGGGTACCAGGGGACGATTTGCCTCCTGCTTATGCATTCCTGGGATTTGAGTGTCGTTGGCTAGGCCAGATTTTTAAAAAAATTCATTCGTGGGACATGGGCATCGCTGGCTGGCCAGCATTTATTGCCCATCCCTAGTTGCCCTTGGAGGGCAGTTGAGAGTCAACCACACTGCTGTGGCTCTGGATAGGGTCCCCCTTTTCCTCACTTTTCATCCTACCAGTCTCTGCACTCAAAGGATCATCCTCCGCCATTTCCGCCAACTCCAGCACGATGCCACCACTCAACACATCTTCCCCTCAGCCCCCCATGTCAGCATTCCACAGGGACTGTTCTCTCTGGAACACCCTGGTCCACTCCTCCATCACACCCAGCACCTCATCCCCTGCCCATGGCACCTTTCCATGCAACCATAGAAGGTGCAACACCTGCCCCTTTACCTCCTCCCTGCTCACCGTCCCAGGTCCTAAACACCCCTTTCAGGTGATGCAGTGCTTCACAAGCACCTCCTTCAATCAGGCCTACGATATTTGCCGCTCCCAATGCGGTCTGGTGTACATTGGAGAGACCAAACGCAGGCTGGGTGACCACTTTGCAGAACACGTCCACAAGCAGGACCAGACCTTCCTGTCGCTTGCCACTTCAACACACCCCCCTGTCCACATGTCCGTCCTTGGCCTTTTGTAATGTTCCAGTGAACCCCAACGCCAACTGGAGAAACAGCAACTCATCTTCCGATTGGGCACTTTACAGCCTTCCGGACTGAACATTGAGTTCAACAGCTTCAGAGCGTGAACTCTCCCCTCCACTTTCACCCCATTTCCATTTATTTTATTTCATTTCATCTCATTCTTAATTTTATCACCCTCCTTCTATCCACCCCCCACCGCCAAACCCCCTTGAGGCCCAACTACCACATTCCTCAGGCAGTCCTTTACCAAGCTGTACCTTTGTTTTGCAATCATGTGGAGATGCCGGCATTGGACTGGGGTGGGCACAGTAAGAAGTCTCACAACACCAGGCTAAAGTCCAACAGGTTTATTTGGAATCATGAGCTTTCGGAGCGCTGCTCCTTCATCAGGTGAGTGGCTTGCAGTGGACTGCTATTCCAGTGACAATACCACCACGCCACTGCCTCCCCTGTGGCCTGGTGTAAGAGGAGGAAGGAACAGGTTTGCATTGAGGCAATAAAAGTCTGGAATATTTTTTAAAATAGGGGGGGGGTTAAGGTGGAGGAGAAAGATTACAACCCAAAGCTGTTGTACTCAACATTGAGTCCCGAGGGCTGTGAGGTGCCCAATCAGAAGATGAGATGCTGCCCCTCCAGCTTGTGTTGGACTTCACTGGAACATTGCAGCAGGCCAAGGACGGACATGTGGGCATGGGAGCAAGACGCTGAGTTAAAATGGTAAATACAAAGATTTCCAGCTGTTCTCATCTCTGCCTTACAGTAGCAATTATTTGTTCTCTTTGTGGCATTTCTCCATCCTTCCCTTTCTGTATTGACCTTTCAAACTAACTAGTTTCACATCCTCCGCACTGCTACTTGAGACAATCCTTATGTCTCCGGCTTCATGCAATTAATTGTGCTGTCTCTTTCAGATTGGTTAGCAGTTCCCTAATGCGCTAAATTGCTTCAGGGCATCTTTCGAGAAAGTGGGCAACTTCTCCCCAATCTTTTATCCGAGGGAGGATGTGTGGGTGCAGGGGTGACCAGAGCACCTTATTAAATTCAGCCCCACGAAAAGACTAGAACTATCCAAGGCGACTTCACAGATTAATGAAAGCCCTACTGATGAGTACACAGGCATTACCTATCAGCTGCCTTTGCCAGATTTACAGTATGGTGCTTTTAACTACAAAGCTAATACAAATTGCAATTTATTATTAATAGATTAATTTAACTGGTTCTCAATCTATCTGTTTGTTCAGCTGAGTATTCTCCAGTTCTTGTGGCCAGCAATCCTTCCTCAACCAACACCAGCAAAAGTATTGCTGTTTATGTGACTTCGCTGGTGCCAAATGGTTGTCTATTTGTCCACACGCCAACATTTAATGTATTCAAACATTTGATTTGGTTTGATTTATTATTGTCATATGTATTAGTATACAGTGAAAAGTATTGTTTCTTGCGCACTATACAAAGCATACTGTTCATAGAGAAGGAAAGGAGAGAGTGCAGAATGTAGTGTTACAGTCATAGCTAGGGGGCAGAGAAAGATCAACTTAATGCAAGATAAGTTCATTCAAGAGTCTGACAGCAGCAGGGAAGAAACTGTTCTTGAGTCAGTAGGTATGTGAGCTCAGACTTTTTCCCGATGGAAGAAGGTGGAAGAGAGAATATCCGGGTTTGTGGGGCCCTTGATTATGCTGGCTGCTTTTCTGAGGCAGTGGGAAGTGTAGACAGAGTCAATGGATGGGAGGCTGGTCTGTGTGATGGGTTGGGCTACATTCACAACCTTTTGCAGAAACCTAGTTTCTTGCAGCCTTGGGCAGAGCAGGAGCCATACGAAGCTGTGATACAAGTGCGGTTACAAGTGGTGTACCTCAGGGATCTGTTTTGGGGCCACTGCTGTTTGTAATATTTATTAATGATCTGGATGAGGGTATAGTTGGGTGGATTAGCAAATTTGCTGATGACACCAAAGTCGGTGGTGTGGTAGACAGTGAGGAAGGGTGTCGTAGTTTGCAGGAAGACTTAGACAGGTTGCAAAGTTGGGCCGAGAGGTGGCGGATGGAGTTTAATGCGGAGAAGTGTGAGGTAATTCACTTTGGTAGGAATAACAGATGTGTTGAGTATAGGGCTAACGGGAGGACTTTGAATAGTGTGGAGGAGCAGAGGGATCTAGGTGTATGTGTGCATAGATCCCTGAAAGTTGGGAATCAAGTAGATAAGGTTGTTAAGAAGGCATATGGTGTCTTGGCGTTTATTGGTAGGGGGATTGAATTTAGGAGTCGTAGCGTTATGTTGCAACTGTACACAACTCTGGTGCGGCCGCACTTGGAGTACTGTGTGCAGTTCTGGTCCCCACATTACAGGAAGGATGTGGAGGCTTTGGAGAGGGTGCAGAGGAGGTTTACCAGGATGTTGCCTGGTATGGAGGGGAGATCCTATGAGGAGAGGCTGAGGGATTTGGGATTGTTTTCGCTGGAAAGGCGGCGGCTAAGAGGGGATCTTATTGAAACATATAAGATGATTAGAGGTTTAGATAGGGTGGATAGTGATAGCCTTTTTCCTCTGATGGAGAAATCCAGCACGAGGGGGCATGGCTTTAAATTGAGGGGGGGTAGTTATAGAACCGATGTCAGGGGTAGGTTCTTTACCCAGAGGGTGGTGAGGGATTGGAATGCCCTGCCAGCATCAGTAGTAAATGCGCCTAGTTTGGGGGCGTTTAAGAGATCCGTAGATAGGTTCATGGACGAAAAGAAATTGGTTTAGGTTGGAGGGTCACAGATTTTTTTTTTTTTAACTGGTCGGTGCAACATCGTGGGCCGAAGGGCCTGTTCTGCGCTGTAATGTTCTATGTTCTATGTTCTATGTTCTATACAACCAGAAAGAATGCTTTCTATGGGGCATCTATAAAAGTTGGTGAGAGTCGTAGCTGACATGCCAAATTTCCTTAGTCTCCTGAGAAAGTAGAGGCATTGGTGGGCTTTCTTAACTAAAGCATCGGCGTGGAGGGGCTAGGACAGGTTGTTGGTGATTTGGACATCTAGAAACCTGAATGCCATCTTAGCTGGCAATTCTAAGTTGAACATCAAGCTCAACACTGATGCACAAGCCATAAGGCAACAGAAAGCAAAAACAAGAGTGAAGCCTGAAGAGGACAGCGTGGTGGCACAGTGGTTAGCTGACATGCCAAATTTATTTGATCTTCTGAGAAAGTAGAGACATTGGTGGACTTTCTTAACTATTAACATTAAACATTAACCTATTGTGAAGCACTTTGCACTGTTTCAGTGACGTGATACATTAAAAAGCTTACACATTCCTATTCTCACAGTTGTCACACTTGCTGTGTCGGTCTATCTGATAGTAATTTGGTATGTCCACATTTATAATATAAATTGTCTATGTAAACATGTCATGCTGTAATTTCAACCTTCCTACAGTGGTGGCGCAATAGCAATTCCATTCCATGACTCCCAGATCCTCTGCTGCAACCAACTCCAAATCTTTATTTCTCCCCTTTCTTCTTCAACATTGCTCAAAAGAGAGATGTGTTGTCAAAACTTTTCATCTTGCACTCATCAGGACAAATGCAAGAATACCAAATTCCAAATGATTACAACAAAGTTTAAAGTTTTTTTATTAGTGTCACAAGTAGGCTTACATCAACACTGCAATGAAGTTACTGTGAAAATCCCCTAGTTGCCACACTCCGGCGCCTGTTTGGCTACACTGAGGGAGAATTCAACATGGCCAATCCACCGAACCAGCACGTCTTTTGGACTGCGGGAGCAAACTGGAGCAAACCCGCACAGAAACAGGGAGAATGAGCAGACTCCACACACCCAAGGCCTGAATTGAACCCGGGGCCCTGGTGCTGTGAAGTTTCATGGTCATCAGTAGATTCTTAATTCCAGATATTTTTTATTGAATTCAAATTCCACCATCCTCTTGAAGACCAGAGTGGTAGACTGTGTATGGAACCAAAAGAGATGGGGGAGATACTAAATGGTTTTTTTGCATCCGTATTTACTGAGGAAACAGGCATGGAGTCCATGGAAATAGGGCAAACAGGTAGGGAGGTCATGAAACCTTTACAGATTAAAGGGGAGGAGGTGCTCGCTGTCTTGAGGCAAATCAGAGTGGATAAATCCCCAGGACCAGACAGGGTATTCACACGGACCTTGAGGGAAGTTAGTGTTGAACTTGCAGGGGCCCTGGCAGACATATTTAAAATGTCAGTATTCACGGGGGAGGTGCCGGATGATTGGAGGGTGGCTCATGTTGTTCCGTTGTTTAAAAAAGGTCCCAAAAGAAATCCGGGAAATTATAGGCCAGTAAGTTTGACGTCGGTGGTGGGCAAGTTATTGGAAGGTGTGATAAGGGATAGGATCTACAAATATTTGGATAGACAGGGACTTATTAGGGAGAGTCAACATGGCTTTGTGCGTGGTAGGTCATGTTTGACCAATCTATTAGAGTTTTTCGAGGGGGTTACCAGGAAAGTGGATGAAGGGAAGGCGGTTGATGTTGTCTACCTGGATTTCAGCAAGGCCTTTGACAAGATCCCTCATGAGAGGTTAGTTAGGAAGGTTCAGTCGCTAGGTATACATGAGGAGGTAGTAAATTAGATTAGACACTGGCTCAATGGAAGAAGCCAGAGAGTGGTTGTGGAGGATTGCTTCTCTGAGTGGAGGCCTGTGACTAGTGGTGTGCCGCAGGGATCGGTGTTGGGTCCATTGTTGTTTGCCATCTATATCAATGATCTGGATGATAATGTAGTAAATTGGATCAGCAAGTTTGCTGATGATACAAAGATTGGAGGTGTAGTGGACAGTGAGGAAGGTTTTCAAAGCTTGCAGAGGGATTTGGACCAACTAGAAAAATGGGCTGAAAAATGGTAAATGGAATTTAATGCAGACAAGTGTGAGATATTGCACTTTGGAAGGACAAACCAAAGTAGAACGTACAGGGTAAATGGTAGGACTCTGAAGAGTGCAGTTGAACAGAGGGATCTGGGAATACAGGTACAGAATTCCCTAAAAGTGACGTCACAGGTGGATAGGGTCGTAAAGAGTGCCTTTGGTATATTGGCCTTTATAAATCGGAATATCGAGTATAAAAGTTGGAGTATTATGGTAAGGTTACATAAGGCATTGGTGAGGCTGAATTTGGAGTATTGTGTACAGTTTTGGTCACCTAGTTACAGGAAGGATGTAAATAAGGTTGAAAGAGTGCAGAGAAGGTTCACAAGGATGTTGCCGGGACTTGAGAAGCTGAGTTACAGAGAGAGATTGAATAGGTTGGGACTTTATTCCCTGGAGCGTAGAAGATTGAGGGGAGATTTGATAGAGGTGTATAAGATTTTGATGGGTATAGATAGAGTGAATGCAAGCAGGCTTTTTCCGCTGAGGCTAGGGGAGAAAAAAACCAGAGGGCATGGGTTAAGGGTGAAAGGAGAAAAGTTTAAAGGGAATATTAGGGGGGGCTTCTTCACGCAGAGAGTGGTGGGAGTGTGGAATGAGCTGCCGGATAAAGTGGTAAATGCTTTTAACATTTAAGAAAAACTTGGACAGGTTCATGGATGAGAGGGGTGTGGAGGGATATGGTCCAAGTGCAGGTCAGTGGGACTAGGCAAAAAATGGTTCGGCACAGACAAGAAGGGCCAAAAGGCCTGTTTCTGAGCTGTAATTTTCTACGGTTCTATCTGCCGTGGCGGGATTTAAACCCAGGTTCCCAGAACGTTAGGTGAATTTCTGTTTAGCGATAATACCACAAGGCCATCACCTCCCTTCTGTTTCTGTGAGATCATCTTTCACTAACATCACAGAAACAGAGGATCTGGCCATTATTGCATTGCTGTTTGTGTAATAATGCTGTGTGCGAATTGCCTGCCACATTTCCCCCATCACAGCAGTGGCTACACTTCAGAAGTACTTTGGGATGTTTTGGGGTTGTGAAAGAGCTGTATAAATGACAGTTATATAAATGCAACTGAGGGAGAATTCAGCATGGCCAACCCACCGAACACATCTTTCGGACTGCGGGAGGAAACCGGAGCACCTGACGGAAACCCACACAGACACAAGGGGAACATGCAGACTCCAAACAGACAGTGACCCAAGCCGGGAATCGAACCCGGGTCCCTGGCGCTGTGAAGCAACAGTGCCAACCACTGTGCCACCCTGCATTGTGATTGCTTGAAATTTGACGTTCTTGTATTTTCAGCACTACTCAAGGTCTGTACTGCCAAGCAATTGTTTTTTTCTTCCATTTCTTTCTTCTACTTAACTATGTGAATGCTGGCGGGGAGAATGGGGGGGCAGCATTGAACAAAAGGACAATTTGAAAGGGGGTTCAGGAACAGGCAGGCCTGGGACGGGGGTTCACATGCACAAAATTTTAAGGGAACAGGGCTGTTGGTAAAGGCGTTCAGGTTTAGACCTCTTTTTAGACCTCAGCGAGAGTATTCTGTCCAATTCTGGGCACCGCACATTAGAAAGAATATCCAGGCCTTGTAAAGAGGATGCAGAGGAGTTCTAGTCAAATGATACGACGTTCAAGCAACATCAGTTACCTGAAGAGACTGGAGAAGCTGTGATTTTCTCCTGGGAGCAGAGAATGTTAAAGAGAGATTTGATAAAGAGGCTCAAAAATATTAACAATTATAATAGAGAAGAATTTCCACTGTCAGGAGGGCCTGTTACCAAAGGGGAATAGAGGGATTCAGGCGATTGGTCTAGATAGGGCCACATGATCGGCGCAGGCTTGGAAGGTCAAAGGGCCTGTTCCTGTACTGTACTGTTCTTTGTTCTTTGATATAGATTTAAGATAACCAACGAAAGAGCCAGAGGTCAGGTGAGGAGATTTTCTTTCACCTAGTGGGTCACCGTGACCTGGATTTCACTGCCTGAAAGGGTGCGGAAGCTGATTTTGTCATAACTCTCAAAAGGAAATTGGATACGTACTTAGGAAGGAAATATTGGTGGGACTGGGGACTGAGCGAGGCTGGGGGGGCGGGGGGAACAAACTGGATAGCTCTTTTACAGAACCAGCACAAGGATGATGGGCCAAATGGCCTCCTTCTGGGCTGTGAGATTCTACGGACTGGATGACCATGTCTCGGTATGAAGGACACTTGATTAGACTATCATGCACATTTTGAAGGAAGCTCATTTGGACATAGAGCGAAACCAAAGCAAATAATTGAAAAGCCACCTCATACATAATTATTGCCAAGGTAATGACAATGACCTTTCATGAATTAATTAAAATCATTATGCTTGTTTGCTGTGGTAACTTAAACCCAATTAAAGTGCGGTGCCCTCTTTTCATATCAGCAGAAACTTAAGTGAAACAAATGGATCAAATGCCAACTCTCTGACGATGTCATCACTGTACGGAATGGTCGGATCCTCTGTTGGGAGGTGAGTCACTGGGAATCTACTGAACCAGCTCACTGGCAGAACGGTAATGTGGCTCCACTGTAAAGAACATAAGAACATAAGAACTAGGAGTTGGTGTTGGCCATCTGGCCCTTCGAGCCTGCTCCGCCATTCAATAAGATCATGGCTGATCTTTTCGTGGACTCAGCTCCACTTACCTGCCCGCTCACCATAACCCTTAATTCCTTTACTGTTCAAAAATTTATCTATCCTTGCCTTAAAAACATTCAATGAGATAGCCTCAACTGCTTCACTGGGCAGGGAATTCCACAGATTCATAACCCTTTGTGTGAAGAAGTTCCTCCTCAACTCAGTCCTAAATCGGCTTCCCCTTATTTTGAGGCTATGCCCCCTCGTTCTAGTTTCACCCGTCAGTGGAAACAACTTCCCTACTTCTATCTTATCTATTCCCTTCATAATCTTATATGTTTCTATAAGATCTCCCCTCATTCTTCTGAATTCCAATGAGTATAGCCCCAGTCTACTTAGTCTCTCCTCATAAGCCAACCCTCTCAGCTCCGGAATCAACCTAGTGAATCTCCTCTGCACTCCCTCCAGTGCCAGTATATCCTTTCTCAAGTAAAGAGACCAAAACTGTACACAGTACTCCAGGTGTGTGGCCTCACCAGCACCCTATACAGCTGCAACATAATCTCGCTGTTTTTAAACTCTATCCCTCTAACAATGAAGGACAAAATTCCATTTGCCTTCTTAATTACCTGCTGCACCTGCAAACCAACTCCTTGAGATTCCTGCACAAGGACACCCAGGTCCCTCTGCACAGCAGCATGCTGCAATTTTTTACCATTTAAATAATAGTCCATTTTGCTGTTATTCCGACCAAAATGGATGACCTCACATTTACCAACATTGTACTCCATCTGCCAGAACCTCGCCCACTCACTTACACTATCTATATCCCTTTGCAGACTTTCAGCATCCTCTGCACACTTTGCTCTTCCACCTATCTTCGTGTCATCTGTGAATTTTGACACACTACACTTGGTCCCCAACTCCAAATCATCTATGTAAATCGTAAACAATTGTGATCCCAACACTGATCCCGGAGGCACACCACTAGTCACTGATCGCCAACCAGAAAAACACCCATTTACCCCCACTTTTTGCTTTCTTAATTACCTGCTGCACCTGCAAACCAACTCCTTGAGATTCCTGCACAAGGACACCCAGGTCCCTCTGCACAAAGAATGGGGTTCAACCGCTGGAAGGCAAAATCCTTTATTGATCTACCCAATCGATTCCGAAACACTTGGCTGTTCCAAGCTCTAACTCATATTTTTATTTTATTCATTTGTGGGACATGGGCGTCGCTGGCTGGTCAGCATTTATTGCCCATCCCTATTTGCCCTTGAACTGAGTGGCTTGCTGGGCCATTTCAGAGGGCAGTTGAGAGTCAACCACATTGCCGTGGCACTGGAGTCACATGTAGGCCAGACCAGGTAAGGATGGCAGATTTCCTTCCCTAAAGGACATCAGGGAACGAGACGGGATTTTCTGACAATGGCTTCGGGGTCATCAGTAGATTCTAAATTCCAGATTTTTGTTTATTGAATTCAAATTCCTCCATCTGCCCTGGCAGGATTTGAACCCGGGTCCCCAGAACATTAGCTGAGTTTCTGGGCTAATATTCTAGCGATAATACCACTAGGCTATCGCCTCTCCTGTTCCCAGGATCTCAAATCCTCATCCCTGCCCAACTTTCCTTCCTCCTATAATCCCTCAAAAAACATCACTTGATATCACAGAATTACTATTACCTCACTCATTTTTTTCTTCTTGGCTCATGACGATCTTGCATCTTCCCCAAGAATCCTCAGTATATTGGAGGAACAGATTTTCACTATATTGTATTTCTAGGTGTAGGTTGGTGAAAGCATGTTGAACCCAGAACATAGAATCGTTACAGTACAGAAGGAGACCATTCAGCCCATCGTGTCTGCACAGGCTCTCAGAATTAATTCATCATGCCATCTCCCCACAGCCCCACACATTCTTCCTAACCCTACCTCGGGGGGGGTCACATGACCTGCACTCTTAAAGGGGCAGTACGCTCCCCCAAATCCCCAACACACATATATTAGAAAGGCCCAAATTTTCCAGGAGTTCTGCCAACGGCGACACCCTGCCATGGGTTCCCTGGTGGCGGAGGGTGAGAACAATGGGAAAACAAGTGGCGGGACTGGAAGATTCTGGCACCATTCAAAGGCAGGGATTGGGAAACAGCAGTCCTGTTTTTATCGTGTTAGACAATCACCATTTAGGTCATTTGAAATAATAGCTCAGTTGGGCTGGAGTTTAAAGGAGGATGAATCCAGATGAAGAGAACACAGGCCAGATAGGCTGTCCCACAGCATGCCTGTGCTTCATTGGCTGCTGAGGTCTCTTTAAGAGCAGACCACTGACAGCAGTAACAGCAATATTGTTCTCCTTTGGCAAAGCAATCGTTGCTTTAATTAAGCCGACTGCACCGGAACGCTTAAGAGACAATCTGCAGGCAAATTTGTCCAATTCATTCTCGTGGAACCTCAACAGGCAGAAACGCTGCTCAAAGTGGAAAGTTAATCCCTTCGAAAGATAATAGCGACAAAAAAATAAGCAGGACTGGGAATTAAAGATTGCAGGTTGTAACATATTGAGAAAAGATAGAGTCAGCAAGAGGGGAGACGAAGCAGCTGAACTCATTAGAAATAACATAATGACAGCAGAAAGAAGGAGTGTAATCATCAGGAAGACTGAAATAGAATCCATGCAAATAGAAATAAAGGATAATAAAAGATCAGTCACACTAATCGGTGCACGGGGGTGGAGGAAGAAATGTACGACTAAATTAGGGAATGAATAACCAACATGATATAATAATCATGGGGGATTTCAATTACCTGATATCAACTGGCCAGGGGAGGTGATTAAAGAATACAGATTTCTTACAATGTACACAGGACTCCTGTATAACTCAGACAGAAGAATCCCAACACAACAGGATGCATTGCTCCACCAGATAATGAGGCATGATCTCCAGGAGTATTTTAAAAAATTATTCATCCTTGGGATGTGGGCATCGCTGGCTAGATCTGTGTTTATTGCCCATCCCTAATTGTCCCTGAGAAGGTGGCGGTGAGCTTCCTTCTTGAACCGCTGCAGTCCATGCGATGTAGGTACACCCGCAGTGCTGTTAGGGAAGGAGTTACGGGGTTTGGACCCAGCCACAGTGAAGGAACTGCCAATATCTTTCTGAGTCGGGATGGTGAGTGGTTTGGAGGTGAACTTTCAATTGGTTGTGCTCCCATGTAGCTGCTGCCCTTGTCTTGCTAGATGACAGTACTTGTGGGCTTGGAAGGAGCTGTCTAAGGAGCCTAAAAGCAAATTACTGCGGATGCTGGAACCTGAAACCAATAGAGAAAATGCTGGAAAATCTCAGCAGGTGTGACAGCATCTGTAAGGAGAGAAAAGAGCTGACGTTTCAAGTCCAGGCGACCCTTTGTCAAAGCTTTGCCAATGGTACTATTGAAAGAAGAGTGGGGGAGTTCTCCCTTGCGTCCTGGCTAATTTTTGTTGCTCAATGAACATCGCTAAGAAACTGACAATCTGATTATTATCCCCTGCCGTTTGTGGGATTTTATAAACAGGTTTCTGAAGCGACTGAGGCGTGCAGTGTCCTATTATACAGCAGCTCACAAACGGTGGGTCAGGACCACAACTGGGATCTCAGAAGTAGCAAATGAGGTAGCAAGCTCCCGCTCCCCCAAGACTGCATCCTGTACCGTCTCTAGCTGGGCCTATGCCCTTCTCCTGATTGTCTAATCATAGAATCCTACAGTGCAGAAAGAGGCCATTCGGCCCATTGAGTCTGCACCGATCACAATCCCACCCAGGCACTATCCCCATAACCCCATGCAGTTACCCTAGCTAGTTCCCCTGACTCTAAGGGGCAATTTAGCATGGACTGTCCACCGAACGAGCTGAAAAAGGGTCTTAGGAGAGCTAGGATGGGACATGAGAAGTCCTTGGCGGGTCAGATCAAGGAAAACCCCAAGGCTTTTTACTCTTATGTGAGGAATAAAAGAATGACCAGGGTGAGGTTAGGGCTGGTCAAGGACAGTAGTGGGAACTTGTGTATGGAGTCAGTAGAGATAGGCAAGGTGATGAATGAATACTTTTCTTCAGTGTTCACCAAGGAGAGGGGCCATGTTTTTGAGGAAGAGAAGGTGTTACAGGCTAATAGGCTGGAGGAAGTAGATGTTCGGAGGGAGGATGTCCTGGCAGTTTTGAATAAACTGAAGGTCGATAAGTCCCCTGGGCCTGATGAAATGTATCCTAGGATTCTTTGGGAGGCAAGGGATGAGATTGCAGAGGCTTTGGCTTTGATCTTTGGCTCCTCACTGTCCACGGGGATGGTGCCAGAGGACTGGAGAATGGCGAATGTTGTTCCTCTGTTTAAGAAAGGGAATAGAAATGACCCTGGTAATTATAGACCGGTTAGTCTTACTTCGGTGGTTGGTAAATTGATGGAAAAGGTCCTTAGGGATGGGATTTATGACCATTTAGAAAGGTGCGGATTAATCCGGGATAGTCAGCACGGATTCGTGAAGGGCAAGTCGTGCCTCACAAATTTGATTAAATTTTTTGAGGACGTAACTAAGCGTGTTGATGAAGGTAGGGCAGTTGATGTCAACTACATGGATTTTAGTAAGGCGTTTGATAAGGTCCCTCATGGTCGGCTTATGATGAAAGTGAGGAGGTGTGGGATAGAGGGAAAGTTGGCCGATTAGATAGGTAACTGGCTGTCTGATCGAAGACAGAGGGTGGTGGTGGATGGAAAATTTTCGGATTGGAGGCAGGTTGCTAGCGGAGTGCCACAGGGATCAGTGCTTGGTCCTCTGCTCTTTGTGATTTTTATTAATGACTTAGAGGAGGGGGCTGAAGGATGGATCAGTAAATTTGCTGATGACACCAAGATTGGTGGAGTAGTGGATGAGGTGGAGGGCTGTTGTAGGCTGCAAAGAGACATAGATAGGATGCAAAGCTGGGCTGAAAAATGGCAAATGGAGTTTAACCCTGATAAATGTGAGGTGATTAATTTTGGTAGGACTAATTTAAATGTGGATTACAGGGTCAAAGGTAGGGTTCTGAAGACTGTGGAGGAACAGAGAGATCTTGGGGTCCATATCCACAGATCTCTAAAGGTTGCCACTCAAGTGGATAGAGATGTGAAGAAGGCATATAGTGTGTTAGCTTTTATTAACAGGGGGTTGGAGTTTAAGAGCCGTGGGGTTATGCTGCAACTGTACAGGACCTTGGTGAGACCACATTTGGAATATTGTGTGCAGTTCTGGTCACCTCACTATAAGAAGGATGTGGAAGCGCTGGAAAGAGTGCAGAGGAGATTTGCCAGGATGCTGCCTGGTTTGGAGGGTAGGTCTTATGAGGAAAGGTTGAGGGAGCTAGGGCTGTTCTCTCTGGAGCGGAGGAGGCTGAGGGGAGATTTAATAGAGGTTTATAAAATGATGAAGGGGATAGATAGAGTGAATGTTCAAAGACTATTTCCTCGGGTGGATGGAGCTATTACAAGGGGGCATAACTATAGAGTTCGTGGTGGGAGATATAGGAAGGATATCAGAGGTAGGTTCTTTACACAGAGAGTGGTTGGGGTGTGGAATAGACTGCCTGCAGTGATAGTGGAGTCAGACACTTTAGGAACATTTAAGCGGTTATTGGATAGGCACATGGAGCACACCAGGATGATAGGGAGTGGGATAGCTTGCTCTTGGTTTCAGATAAAGCTCGGCACAACATCGTGGGCCGAAGGGCCTGTTCTGTGCTGTACTGTTCTATGTTCTATGTTCTAACCTGCACATCTTTGGACTGTGGGAAGAAACCGGAGCACTCGGAGGAAACCCACGCAGACACAGGGAGATCATGCAGACTCCACACAGACAGTGACCCAAGCCAGGAATCGAACCTTTGGGTCCTTGGCGCTGTGAGGCTGCAGTGCTAACCACTGTGCCACCGTGCCGCCCCTGTCGGTCTCTTTCTCAGGGCACTGGGCTCTGACTCAAGGCTGCTTCACTCTGGGTGGGACTTTACAGCCTCTTTCGCCCCGAGACCGGAAAATCTCACCCGAGGAACATGGACATTTGTGTGGCCCCCACCATCCCCCCACCTTCCCCCTCCCCGTTCCCCCCTCCCCCAGCCCATAACGATTCCCGTGGCAGGCGGGACGAGAAAATTCTGCCCATATACCTTGAATCCCGACCCTAACAATGAACCTGGCAGTGATGCCTCTGCTGTTGAACTGCAGTCTGTCTCAGCCAATCACGTGACCCTGATGCTGTGGAATTGCCCGGGCTCCAACATCAGCCACCTCAAGATACTCAGCCTGCACTTTTGCTGCTTGTTGGTCAGGGGCTGGAGTAGTTCAGATGAAGTAATGGACCGGTGAATACATCAAATAATATTTTGATTTGATTTATTATTGTCACGTGTATTACCATACAGTGAAAAGTATTGTTTCTTGTGCTCTACACAGACAAAACATACTGTTCATAGAGAAGGAAAGGAGAGAGTGCAGAATGTAGTGTCACAGTCATAGCTAGGGTGCAGAGAAAGATCAACTTAATGCGAGGCAGGTCCATTCAAAAGTCTGATGGCAGCAGGGAAGAGAGAACTAGAACCAAAGAGCACAATTCTGGCTAAAGGGACGATCCTTCAAAACAGAGATGAGGAGGAATTTCTTCAGCCAGAGAGTGGTGAATCTGTGGAACTCTTTGCCGCAGAAGACTGTGGAAGTCAGGTCATTGAGTGTCTTTAAGACAGAGATAGATAGGTTTTTGATGAATAAAGGAATCAGGGATTATGGGGAAAAGGCAAGAGAATATACACAGCAGTTGGGTCCATTACTCAGTGGTTAGAGCATGGGTTTTGTAAACCAGGGGTCGCGAGCTCAATTCTCACTGGAGCCTCTGGCTAAAATCTCGCTGATAGGACCTGTAGGGAAGGTGCTTAAAGATTGGAAGATGAAGCAGGCAGCTTTGATGAGTGGGCAAGATGACAGATAGGGTTTAATTTGGGCAGCACAGTGGCACAGTAGTTAGCACTGCTGCCTCACAGCTCCAGGGACCCAGATTCGATTCCTGGCTTGGCTCACTGTCTGTGTGGAGTTTGCACATTCTCTCTGTGTCTGCGTGGGTTTCCTCCGGGTGCTCCAGTTTCCTCCCACAATCCAAAGATGTGCAGGTTCGGTTGATTGGACATGCTAAATTAATCCTTAGTGTCCCGGGATGTAATAGGTTAGAGGGATTAGCAGGGTAACTAAGCGGGGATAGGGCCTGGGTGGGATTGGTGTTGGTGCAGACTTGATGGGCTGAATGGCCTCTTTCTACACTCTAGGAATTCTATGATATTCGATGAATGGGGATGAGAAAAATGTCAGCCATGATTGAATGGCGGAGCAGACTCGATGGGCTGAGTGGCCTAATTCTGCTCCTAGGTCTTATGGTCTAAGAAGCTGTTCTTGAGTCGGTTGGTTAGTGACCTCGGACGTTTGTTATCTTTTTCCCGACGGAAGAAGGTGGAAGAGAGAATGTCCGGGGTGCGGGTGTTCTTAATTATGTTGGCTGCTTTGCCGAGGCAGTGGGAAGTGTAGACAGAGTCAATGGATGGGAGGCTGGTTTGAGTGATGGACTGGGCTTCATTCACGAATCTTTGTAGTTTACTACGTTCTTGGACGGAGCAAAATGCTTTAAAAATTTTTGTATTTACAGAGTGTATTATATGTTGATTTATGATACACCAAGTTTAATTATACAATGAATTTTACTGTCCTGCTTTATTGCTGTTTTGCTTTTATTGGCTGGGGTAGCATTAATTTTCAAGTGTTAAAATGGGGTTGTACTGGAAGAGTAATTACAGAGATATTACACCACTTTTGTGATAAACAATTTAAGTTTCATATTAACAGAATTAATCAACCCAGGAATGAAAGTACATCTAATTTACTGAGTACTTTTTGCAATCTCAAAGTCCTTCACAGCCTATGAAGTAATGTCTGAATGGCAGTCACAGTTGGAATGTAGGAAAATCCGCAGTCAATTTACAAACAGCATGCTCCCTCAAATAGCAATGTAATCACGTCCAGATAATCTGTTTTTAAATGCTGGTTCAGGGATAAGTGTCAACCATTCCACAGGGGAGAACTTTTTGGCTCTTTTGCATCAAATCCTTTGCATCTGCATGAGAAGGTTGATGAAGTCTTGGCTTGGGCGACATGGTGGCATAGTGGTTAACACTGCTGCCTCACAGCGCCAGGAACCCGGGTTCAATTCCTGGCTTGAGTCGTTATCTGTGCAAAGTCTACACGTTCTCCTCGCGTCTGCGTGGGTTTCATCCCTCAATCTGAAAAATGTGCTGGTTAGGTGCATTGACCATGCTAAATCTTCCTTCAGTGTACCCGAACAGGCACCGGAATGCGGCGACTGGGGGATTTTCACAGTAACTTCATTGCAGTGTGAATCTCAGCCACTTGTAACTAATAAATAAACTTTTTGATTTGATTTATTATTGTCAAATGTATTAGTATACAGTGAAAAGTATTGTGTCTTGCGCGCTATACAGACAAAGCATACTGTTCATAGAGAAGGAAAGGAGAAGGTGCAGAATGTAGTGTTGCAGTCCTGGTTAGGTGTGAGAGAAAGGTCAACTTAATATCAGGTCGGTCCATACAAAAGTCTGATGGCAGCAAGGAAGAAGCTGTTTTTGACACCTCTTTAATTTCTTTAACATCTCATCTGCAAGTTGGCGCCCCCAACAGTGCTGCACTCCTCTGCTGCTATATCAACCTGCGTAAATAGTCAAGTCTTGGACTTGAACCCACAATCTTCTAACTTGGAGGCAAGCAAGCCAAGGCTGGCAGTAAAAAGAGCAGAATATTTCACACAGGCCACCTTCTTCCTAAGGTTAGGGCGTGTGATTGGAAGCCTGACTGTGAGAGAGGTTGGTGAAAGTAGTGCAGTGGTGGAATAATGGGGTGCTCTCTCTTCTGGGTACACATTGACGCTGGCTCTATGTCTGTGGATCACGTTTCCAATGGTCATGAGAAGGTTGAGGGCTGGGGAGATGCAAGGACTGCTCCTTCAGGGGGGTTTGAAGGCCGATGAGGCAAGAGTGGGAAGATGAACGATTGGAGGAGATGCCCTTTGTAGGAAGATAATGAGGGCAGTCCCATGGGGTTTGACAATGGGCAACAGGCATTGGAGCAATTCCTGACTTATTTTTCTCTTCAGCTCTGTCAGTGAAATGCATTTGAGGGGAAATACAAAATCAATACACACTGCCAGCATTGAAAACAAAACTAAAGCATAACAATATGATCTGCAGGAATGGGAATTTAGATTAAGTGTTCTCAGGCTGACTTAAAATCAATGTCTCAAGCCAAGGATTTATAATCTATAAAAATGCTTATTGATTGTAAATTGATTCTGCCCTTCTCCACTGGAACTTTTCCTTGGTTTATTCCAGTAAAACACAAACAAGACATTGAAAAGTGACAGAGAAATGCTTCCACCTGTAAAGTGCTGCTGATAGACTCTTAAGTTCACCACTGCTTTCTTCAGAACATCTAATGTATCGAAACCAAAGACACTTATCGCACAACAAATGAGGCAATTTGGACCATCAAGTCTATACTGACCAACAAATAGCTATCCAGCCTAATCCCATGTTCCAGTGCTTGTTCCATAGCCTCGAGGGTTCCTCCACTTACATACCCAAGTACCTGTTCTCAGTAACTCCAGATGAGAATGAGGGAGAACTGATTAGTGGAGGTGCAATGATGTCGATTTCTCTCTTGTTTGCAGGGATCTATAGAAGTTTGGACACACCTCACACCGTGGGAGATGAGGGCAGGAAACAGAACAGGAACTGAAGAGGCCAAGATTTGGCCACAAGGCTTCCCCTTCTCCTTTCCGGCGTCAACCTAAATCATTAATGCTCTGATCTCAGCCAGCCCCCAGGGGAAAACCAAAGTTAATGCCCACTCCCAAGCTTCCTCTATCCTATCATACCGAGGAGAATGAGGAACATCAGCACGATGACAGAAATCTCCCTGAAATAACATTTCGAGAATGTGCCGTCATCGAGCAGGAAATGTTAAAATTAAAAGCCAAGTTACTTTCAGTGCAAAAAGATTTATCAGACAATCACAGAAGGAGACCATTCTGCCCATTGTACCTGTGCTGGCTCTTGGAAAGAGCTATCCAAGTATTCCCTTTCCCATGTCCTTGCAAATGTTTCATTTTCAAGTATTTATCCATTTGCCTTATTGAAGGTCACAGTTGAATTTTCTTCCACCTTGCTGGCAATGTGTTCCAGATCATAGTAACTCGCTGGGTATGATTCCTACCCCTGCCCAACTGTTCTTTCCCCAACTATATTAAATCTGTTTTGACCCATCTCCTCGTGGAATTGATTTCCCCTCTCTATTCTATCAAAACTCTGTATAATTTAGAACACCAGAGGAGGTTCACAAGAATGATCCCTGGAATGAAGAGCTTGTCGTATGAGGAGCGGTTGAGGACTCTGGGTCTGTACTTGGAGTTTCGAAGGATGAGGGGGGATCTTATTGAAATTTACAGGATACTGTGAGGCCTGGATAGGATGGATGTGGAGAGGATGTTTCTACTAGTAGGAAAAACTAGAACCAGAGGGCACAACCTCAGACTAAAGGGATGATCCTTTAAAACAGAGATGAGGAGGAATTTCTTCAGCCAGAGAGTGGTGAATCTGCGGAACTCTTTGCTGCAGAAGGCTGTGGAGGCTAGGTCATTGAGTGTCTTTCAGACAGAGATGGATAGGTTCTTGATTAATGAGGGGGTCAGGGGTTATGAGGAAAAGGCAGAAGAATGGGAATGAGAAAAATATCAGCCATGATTGAATGGCGGAGCAGACCCGATGGGCCGAGTGGCCTAATTCTGCTCCTATGTCTTATGGTCTTAAATCCCCTGTTAACCTTCTCTGCTCTAAGGAGAACAATCCCAATTTTTTCACATATCACCAAATTCCCTGATCCCTGGTACCCTCCCTGGTATCCCCTCTGCAACATCTGGCACTGCATCCTAAAGTGTGGGGCTCAGAATTACGCACAGCGGCCAGAATTCTACCACCTTGCCCGCCACGGAATCAGCACGGGCAAGGGTCCGACAACAGAAATCTCTGTAGACTTCGGGTGGGAATTTCCGATCTCGCCCCCAAGTGAGCCTGTAAAATCCCACCCAGCATTCATTTATAATGGGGGGAATTCTCCGGGATTCTCCGGTCCCATTGGCAGCGCACCCTCTCTCGTGGGTTTCGCAGCATGGGATGGCATGAGTGGGAAATCCCATTGACAGCAGCGGGACTGGAAAATCTCACCACCAGCAAACAGCCTGTCACCCCCCAACACCAGGAAATACATGGGTAGGAGGCTGGAGAATCCCTTCAATGTGTTACATAGCTTTTTTTGTTTCATGTAAAGCGGGAGGCGATGGCCTAGTGGTGTTATCGCTAGACTGTTAATCCAGAAATTCAGCTAATGTTCTGGGTTCGAATCCCACCACGGCAGATGGTGGAATTTGAGTTCAATAAAAAAAAATCTGGAATTAAGAATTTTCTTTGAGTAGGGGGTTTTAGTTCAATCGGGCAGCATGGTCAGTGTAGGCTTGGAGGGCCGAAGGGCCTGTTCCTGTGCTGTAATTCGCTTTGTTCTAAAACAATTGCAAATATCTTACTCGCTACTTTGTTGCCTGGGGTTGGATTTTGCTTTCTCCAATCAGATGTGCTATTACCCCCCACCACCCTCGCACCCACTTCCCCCCCAACAACTCCTGCCACAAATGCTGACTAAAGTTTCTGCGCAATGACCATCATCAGTCTCCGATAACAGGGTTGTGTCGCAAGCACCACAGTCGGCGAATTGCCCGCCATTTTGAAATCATCAATCAACAAGTTATTCAATGCGTTAACAACTCAATCGTTTGCAATGTTTCGTTGCCAGCTGCATTTTTTTGGGGTCCTGGATGTGAATATAGTTTATGTTAGCCAATTAAACGCCGTGTCGCAAGGGCAGTGGGAAAGGTCTGTTACTAAGGACCATGGGAGATTCATAGAATCAGAATCCCTGCAGTGAAGAAGGAGGCCATTCAGCCCATTGATCCTGCACCAACAACAATCCCACCCAGGCTGTATCCCCGTAACCCACATATTTAGCCTGCCAGTCCCCCTAACATGAAGGGGCCATTTAGCACGGCCAATCCACCTAACCTGCACATCTTTCGGACTGTGGGAGGAAATCAGAGGACCCGGAGGAAACCCACGCAGACACGGGAAGAACATGCAGACTCCGCACAGACAGTGACCCGAAGCCGGATTGAACCCGGATCCCTGGTGCTGTGAGGCAGCAGTGCTAACCACTGTGCCACCCTCCCACTGGACGAATAATAAATCTCCATCCGACCGACTCTTTGTTACAGAGATGACCGGGGGGGTGGGGGGCAGGGGGGGGGTGGGGGGCAGGTGGGGGGTGGGGGGCAGGTGGGGGGGGGGGGGGGGGGGGGCGGTTGACAGAAGCGAGCAGACACTTCAGTTTCCATTCCACCTCCCTAACCCTGCTGAGAAACGCAGAATCCAGCTCTGTGCTAAAAAGCTGAAGTTTTTTCAGAGCTCCGAGTGCTAACAAGTTGTGTGGCTTTTCTATGATGGGGTTGATTAATTCAGAGTTATTCAGTGCCTTAACCATTCGGTTTGGGATCATTGATTTTTGCGATGCCAGGGAAGGGACTTTGCGGACGTTACACTGATGGAGTATGATGTTATTGACTGAATCAATAACTCCGGGTGTCACAGTAAATTAGAGGAAAGGTCCATCCATTCACAGCTCCCGGTGTTGCAGATGAACACCTGACCTCTTTAATCAGGGACATTACGACTCTCTTGTCTCCTCGAGATGCTCCAGCTGACAGCTGAATTTATAACAGAGTAAATAAAGTGACTACCCCTGAAGATAAATGCACAGGAAACTGGGCATTAGAATCAGACTAAACTCCGCAATTCACTCTGAGGTCCAAGGTAGGTGTAGGTTCTCTGCAGGATTTTATCCAGAAATTATCCAGGGGCAGCACGGTGGCACAGTGGTTAGCACTGTTGCCTCACAGTGCCAGGGACCTGGGTTCAATTCCAGCCTTGGGTAGCTGCCTATGTGGAGTTTGCACATTCTCCCCGTGTCGGAATGAGTTTCCTCCGGGTGTTCCAGTTTCCTCCCACAGTCCAAAGATGTGCTGGTTAGATGGATTGGCCATGTTAAATTGCCCCTTAGTATCAGAGAGTCAAGCAGGGTAAATAGTAGGGTTAGGGGAATAGGGACTGGGTGGGATCATTGTCAGTGCAGGCTTGATGGGCCGAATGGCCTCCTTCTGCACTGTAGGGATTCTATGAATTGTGCCTTTGTGAATTAAACAAAAGCATGGGGTGGAGGTGGGGGTGCAATAGCTCTTCGGGGCATTCTTTATGGCCAATCAGCACCCTTTTCCCAGTGACCTTGATTAGAATGGGAGGCTTTGGATAAGTTGGAGGACACAGGAGAATGGGGCTAGTTAAAGCATTCAGGATCCTTGGACAGGAAGGTGATAATGGCACCAGGATAGGTCGAAGGAGTTAAGGTTTTTTTCGAGGTATGGAGGGATGATCGAAATTTCGAAGGTGATGGGATATAAGTTCACTAGGTTGACTCCAAGAATGAAGGGCCTGTCTTATGAAGAGAGGTTGAGCAGTTTATGCTTAAACAGTCAGCGGTTTATGCTTACAAAAGAAATTGTCATTGACTTCAGGAAGCGTAGCGGAGTTCATGTCCCTGATTACATCAATGGGGATGAAGTAGAAATGGTCGACAGCTTCAGGTTTTTAGGTGTCCAGATCGCCAACCTGTCCTGGTCCCTCCATGCCGACACTATAGTTAAGAAAGCCCACCAATGCCTCTACTTTCTCAGAAGACTAAGGAAATTTGGGAGCCGGGTTTGATTCCCAGCTTGGGTCACTGTCTGTGTGGAGTTTCCACGTTCTCCCCGTGTCTGCGTGGGTTTCCTCTGGGTGCTCCGGTTTCCTCCCACAATCCAAAGAATGTGCAAGTTAGGTGAATTGACCATGCTAAAATTCTCTTCATGTACCCGAATAGGCGCCAGAGTGTGGCAACTAGAGGATTTTCACAGTAACTTCATTGCAGTGTGAATGTAAGCCTACTTGTGACTAATAAATAAACTTAAACTTTAAATAAATAAACTTTAAAAGCTTGGTATGGCTTCTGTTCTGCCCAAGAAACTACAAAAGGTCGTGAATGTAGCCCAATCCATCACGCAAACCAGCCTCCCATCCAGTGACTCTGTCTACACTTCCCGCTGCCTCAGCAAAGCAGCCAGCATAATTAAGGTCTCCACGCACCCCAGACATTCTCTCTTCCACCTTCTTCCGTCAGGAAAAAGATACAAAAGTCTAAGGTCATGTAACAACCGACTCAAGAACAGCTTCTTCCCTGCTGCCATCAGACCTTTGAATGGACTTACCTTGCATTAAGTTGATCTTTCTCTACACCCTAGCTATGACTGTAACACTACATTCTGCACTCTCTCGTTTCCTTCTCTATGAACAGTATGCTTTGTCTGTATAGCGCGCAAGAAATAATACTTTTCATTGTATACTAACACATGTGACAATAATAAATCAAATCAAATCAAGTTTATGACTATCTTCGAGGTTAGAAGAATGTGAGGAGATCAAATTGAGGTGTACAGGTGATAAAGGGGATTGACAGGATATATGTGGAGAGGATGTTTCCCCTTGCTGGACATTCTAGAATGAGGGTGGCACGGTGGCACAGTGGCACAGTGGATAGCGCTGCTACCTCACAGAACCAGGGACCTGGGTTCAATTCCGGCCTCAGGTGGCTGCTTGTGTGGAGTTTGCACGTTCTCCCCGTGTCTGCGTGGGTTTCCTGCGTGGGTTTCCTCTGGGTGTTCCGGTTTCCTTCCACAGTCTAAAGATGTGCAGGTCAGGTTGATTGGCCATGCCAAATTGCTCCTTGGTGTCAGGGGGACAAACAGAGTAAATATTGGGGTTACATAGATAAGGCCTCGGTGGGATTGTTGTCGGTGCAGACTCGATGGGTCGAATAGCCTCCTTCTGCACTGTGAGGATTCTATGATTCTATTTCTAAAACAGAAATGAAGAGGAATTACTTCATTCAAAGGGTCATTAATCTGTGGAATGCTTTACCCCAGAATGCAGTGGACACCGGAACACTAAACACATTAAAGGAGGAGGTAGGAGTAGGCGAAAGAGATGTCTGGAGAGGCTGAATCAGGCCAGTCATGTAATAAAAACAGCAAATACTGGATAAACCCAGCAGGCCTGGCAGCACCTGTGGAGTTTACATTTCGGAACTATATATGGCCCTTCGACAGAACTGAAGAAAGGTGGAAATGTGCAGAATTATATCGTTGGAAAGGAGGAGTCACTAAGGGAGGTGGTGGCGTAGTGGCACAGTGGGGTTCAACAAGAAGATTTTATGGATCATTCTTCTTCCTGGCGACACGGTGGCACAGTGGTTAGCGCTGCCTCACAGCGCCAGGGACCCGGGGTTGATTATTCCCGGCTTGGGTCACTGTCTGTGTGGAGTTTGCACATTCTCCCCGTGTCTGCGTGGGTTTCCTCTGCGTGCTCTGGTTTCCTCCCACAGTCCAAAGATGTGCGGGTTAGGTGGATTGGCCATGCTAAAATTGCCCCTTAGCGTCAGGACTAGCTAGGGTAAATACCTAGGATTATGGGGATAGGGCCTGGATTGGATTGTGGTTGGTGCAGACTTGATGGGCCGAATGGCCTCCTTCTGCACTGTAGGGTTCTATGACTCATCATTTGAAGACTCAGGACTTCCCAAAGGTAGGGGAGTCTAAAACTAGAGGGTATAGGTTTAAGGTGAGAGGGGTGAGATACAAAAGCGTCCAGAGAAGCAGTTTTTTCACACAGAGGGTGGTGAGTGTCTGGAACAAGCTGCCAGAGGTAGTAGTAGAGGCGGGTACAATTTTGTCTTTTTAAAAACGTTTAGACAGTTACATGGGTAAGATGGGTATAGAGGGAGATGGGCCAAATGTGGGCAATTGGGACGAGCTTAGGGGTTTTTAAAAAAAGGGCAGCATGGACAAGTTGGGCTGAAGGACCTGTTTCCATGCTGTAAATGTCTATGACTCTGTGACTGCGTGTGAGTTGAATTGAGTCAATGATTGGTTCATGAGTAATAATCACATTACCGGGAGTGAGTCGGGAGAGAAAGTTCCTCGAACTGGTCAAATATTCATTTTTTTAATTCCATATTCTCATTTCATATTTATGTTTCAGTCATGTATTATTTAGACTTCATCACTGCCAGTCCGAAAAAGCTTCTAAAATCTTAAGATTTGCACCCTCTCATGGCTGAAAACTGCAGCCTTCGTGACATTGAAGCTTACAAAAAAAATCATGAAAGAAGCCTTGATAGATAAATAAGCAATGGATGCCTTTTCCATGTTCACGGAAATGGAATGATATCTCCAGCTCCTTATCTGATCGACTGCGGTTAAGTTTCCCTGGTGTGATGAATAAAATGAAACTCTTTATATTTATGTTCATGCCTTTGGTGATCTGTTTTTCCAAGATAGCTTCAAGAAGTAGATGAGCTGTCTGCCTCTCTCAGGATATGTGAACAAAATAAGAAGCACGTGGGCAGACCATTCTGGAAAGATGGTCTTTCATGAGGACAGGAAATCACTTCGAGCTTGCATTTATATAGCTGTCATTTACACAGCTTCTTTCACAAGCCCAAGGCATCCCAAAGTACGTCTGAAGTGTAGCCACTGCTGTGATGGGGGAAATGTGGCAGGCAATTCGCACACAGCATTACTACACAAACAGCAATGCAATAATGGCCAGATCCTCTGTTTCTGTGATGTCAGCAAGCGATAACCTCACAGAGACAGAGGGGAGGCGATGGCCTCGTGGTATTATCGCTGGAGTGTTAACCCAGAAACTCAGCGAATGTTCTGGGGACTCGGGTTTGAATCCCGTCATGGCAGATGGTGGAATTTGAATTCAGTTTTTTTTTTAAAAACCTGGAATTAATAATCTACTGATGACCATGAAATCTCACAGCGCCAGGGACCCCCGTTAAATTCCGGCCTTGGGTGACTGTGTGGAGTCTGCATGTTCTCCCTGTGTCTGCGTGGGATTCCTCTGGGTGCTCAAGTTTCCTCCCGCAGTCCGAAAGACGTGCTGGTTAGATGCATTAGCCGTGCTAAATTCTCCCTCGGTGTACCCGAACAGGCGCCGGAGTGTGGTGACTAGGGGATTTTCACAGTAACTTCATTGCAGTGTTAATGTAAGCCTACTTGTGACACAAATAAATAAATTTCAAACTTAAACTTAAACATTGATGGGAAAACCCATCTGGTTCACTAATGTCTGGATAAAAAGCAAATTACTGCGGATGCTGGAATCTGAAACCAAAAGAGAAAATGCTGGAAAATCTCAGCAGGTCTGGCAGCATCTGTAAGGAGAGAAAAGAGCTGACGTTTCGCGTCCAGATGACCCTTTGTCAAAGCTGAAAGACTTTTACTTTAACATCTCGCGTGAGAGTCAGCAGCTCCAATGATGTAGCACCAATCTCAATGTTGCACGGTAAAAGCAGTCCAAAGATGTGCTGGTTAGGTACATTGGCCATGCTAAATTGCCCCTTAGCATCCCAAGATGTGTAGATTAGATGGATCAGCCATGCTAAACGTATGTGGTGTTATGGGAATAGGGTGGGGGAGAGGGCCTGGCTCAGATACTCTGAGAGTCAGGGAAGACACGATGGACTGAATGGCCTCCTTCTGCACTGTGGGGATACTATCTTTGGAGTGTGGGAGGAAACCGGAGCACCCAGAGGAAACCCACACAGACATGAGGAGAATGTGCAAACTCCACACAGACAGTCACCCAAGGTCGGAATTGAACCCGGGTCCCTGGCGCTGTGAGGCAGCAGTGCTAACCACTGTGCCACCATGTTGCCCTAAATCTGCGTTGTATTATTATGTAACATTTTAATATGTGTGGTATGCTTACAAGTGTTTGTGTGTTTTAATTTAGAATATGGTCAGAACTTCTTGAACCATGAGATCAATCAAAGTAGAGATCCGTTTTGGGTCATGGAAAATCTAGATGTATTTATCATTCATATTCTTCTGCCTTGCTTACTTTATTTATAATCTCATATTGGACTGTTCTGTATGTTTCAATAAAGCATTTATATAATTTCATATTGAAATGTTTGGTTTGGTTAAATAAAGCATTAGTAGAATTTTGTAGTTTAATGGAGAATATTTATTAACAAAGATAATGTTATAAATACAAAACTTTGACACCACATTAACATTGAACTAAACATTTTACTTCAGCAGCTGCACTGACATGTTTCATTGCCTGGTCTTTTCAAATTTCTTACAAAATATATTTCTCTAACAACAATCAATAAAACATCTTGGCTTTGACAGGACAATTCTGTTTTCGCTAAACAAGGAGGTGAGGGATGGATATGAGGAGGAGTAAGGAGGGGCAGGGGGAGAAAGATGGGGAAAGGAGGGGAGGGGGAGGGGGAGGAGGGGGGAAGGAGAGAGGGGGGAATGAGGGGAGGGGGAAAAGGATGGGGTGAGAGGTGGAGGAGGGAAAGGGGAATGGAAGAGTTTGGATTTTACATGTAGTGTGACACTTCCATGTTTACATCAAAATCTCAAAAAGAACTTCAATTAAGAATTAAGTGAAAATCGCAATATTCAAGCAGTGGTAGAATACAACTCCAGATTTTCTGTCATACCGAGTTCACATCAGCTGTCGGGTCAGTTCATCTCTTAGAATAGACGTAGGCAGCACTGGTGCAAAGTTGAACTCCTTTCATTGAGCATCATTTAAAATTAACATTTCAGAAGTGAAGAAAAGTGATTTACTAGAGCGAGAGAGAGAAAAGAGAGAGGGACCTGCAGAAGCCAGTCCTAATACAGACTAGATCTAAACCTTGCACAGCACTCAGCTGGACAGATAACTGTTATTACAATATATGAATTCCAATTTGTGTTATTGAAAGAGCTGGGCACACACAGTCTCCAACTTACATAAACAATTGGCAGCTGTGGCCGTGAAAAACTTTGTTTAGTCTTTCTGCTGACATTGCATTTTCAAATGCAGTCAATTTCTAAGCTCATCCCAGAATTCCCAGCTGCATTCTAAAATGTGGTCAAGTTAGCTTTAAAGCTTAGTCCAGTTAGTTACACAGACAGGAATACCTTAAAATGAAGTCTTTTAATGGAAACAAACCATAAAAAGGATCCCACATCAGCTTACAGGGGACTTGCAGACATCATAGAACATAGAAAGCCACAGCACAAACAGGCCCTTCGGCCCACAAGTTGCGCTGATCATATCCCTACCTCTAGGCCTATCTATAGCCCTCAATCCGATTAAATCCCATGTACTCATCCAGAAGTCTCTTAAAAGACCCCAACGAGTTTGCCTCCACCACCACCGACGTCAGCCGATTCCACTCACCCACCACCCTCTGAGTGAAAAACTTACCCCTGACATCTCCTCTGTACCTACCCCCCAGCACCTTAAACCTGTGTCCTCTCGTAGCAACCATTTCAGCCCTTGGAAATAGCCTCTGAGAGTCTACCCTATCCAGACCTCTCAACATCTGAAATGATACACTTTTCAAAAGCATTTGAACTAGCCAAGTTGCATAAGGATCAACGGTGCATCAGGAAGACTTGGATACGTCATCTTAAGGGACATACTTTCCTGAAGCATTTGAACTAACACAAGATGTGGAGCTGCTGGCATTGGACTGGGATGGGCACAGTAAGAAGTCTCACAACACCAGGTTAAAGTCCAACAGGTTTATTTGGAATTTTTTTTTACTGTATAGCTTCGGTTGAAGGTCTTGTATGGTGAAAAGGTCTTGTTTGAACTTGGTGCATGAAGATGCATAGGACTCACCTGATGAAGGAGCAGCGCTCCGAAAGCTCGTGATTCCAAATAAACCTATTGGACTTTAACCTGGTGTTGTGAGACTTCTTACTGAATTACACAAGGATCATTGCTGCATGAGGGAGAGTCTTAAAATAGGTTTAAAAACTGCTTAAAATATATTATAAATTCCCAAGGCTGAAATTCATTCCAGGCACTGGCTATGAACGAACATTTTTAATGGAATTAGTTGTCATGCCAAATTTGTAAAACAAAAATTCTTTCTGAGCTTTACTTATAGGTTAAACAACTTTTTAAAACATGTACAAAACATAACCAACCCAAAGAGTGTCTGCTGCCTCTACACACTGCACCTAGAGCAAAAAATAAAAGTGCAAATAAATAAGGGCAAAAACTCATAGAAACCCTACAGTGCAGAAGGAGGCCATTCGGCCCATCGAGTCTGCACCGACCACAATCCCACCCAGGCCCTGCCCCCACATATTTTACCCGCTAATCCCTCTAACCTACACATCCCAGGACTCTAAGGGGCAATTTTTTAACCTGGCCAATCAACCTAACCTGCACATCTTTGGACTGTGGGAGGAAACCGGAGCACCCGGAGAAAACCCACGCAGACATGAGGAGAATGTGCAAACTCCACACAGACAGTGACCCGAGCCAGGAATTGAACCCGGGACCCTGGAGCTGTGAAGCAGCAGTGCTAACCGCTGTGCTACCGCCCCAACATGTAACATCAGCACAAGTGATGGAGGTTTCAGCACAATTGCAGCTTAGCGCTTCAGTATCAACAGCTTTCCGAACCGCGATGGGAGGTTTAAAATCGGCGCTCTTTCAGCACCGATGTACATGCACCGGGAATTCCGTGATGTCCCACAAGCATGTACAGCACTTAATTTTTTTTAATTTATTCATTCATGTGGGTGTTGCTGGCTGACCAGCATTATTTAAGAAAGGATATATTAGCTTTGGAGGGGGTACAGAGAAGGTTCAGCAGGTTGATTCCAGAGATGAGGGGGTTAGCTTCTGAGGAGAGATTGAGTAGACTGGGCCTGTACTCACTGGAGTTTAGAAGGTTGAGGGGAGATCTTATAGAGACATATAAGATAATGAAGGGGCTAGACAGGGTAGAAGCAGCGAGGTTATTTCCACTTACAATGGAAACAAGAACGAGGGGGCATGGCCTCAAAATACGGGGGAGTCAATTTAGAACAGAGTTGAGGAGGAACTTCTTCTCCCAGAGGGTAGTGAATCTTTGGAATTCTCTGCCCAATGAAGCAGTAGAGGCTACCTCGTTAAATGTGTTTAAGTCACAGATAGATAGATTTTTAACCATTAAGGGAATTAAGGGTTATGGGGAGTGGGCGGGTAAGTGGAACTGAACCCACTATCAGATCAGCCATGATCTTATTGAATGGTGGGGCAGGCTTGAGGGGCTAGATGGCCTACTCCTGCTCCTATTTCTTATGTTCTTATGTATTGTCCATCCCTGAGGACATTTAAGAGTCAACCACATTGCTGTGGGTCTGGAGTCACATGTAGGTCAGACCAGGCAAGATTTCTTTCCCTGAAGGGTTTTAGTGAACCAGATGGGTTTTTCCAACAATGGTTTCAGGGTCATCAGTAGATTCTTAATTCCAGATTTTTATTGACTTCAAATTTCACCACCTGCCATGGTGGAATTCGAACCTGGGTCCCCAGAGCGTTACCCTGGCTCTCCGGATTGCTAGTACAATGATAATACCACAACGTCACCGCCTCAATTTAACCTGGCTTAATCAATTTAACCTGGCATTTTGGACTGGAAGTTACAGACCCAGGACATTCAAGAGCATTTTACAGCCCAAAGGCACCACAGAGAGAGCTGTGTTGGCACGTCAGTACATGAAATCATCAGTGAAAATGCTCAGAGCTTGGAACTAATCTCTATCGATCTTCAAATACCGCTGTTCTCATCAGCTCTTCCACGCGTGCCCCCAGTGAGATTATCTCCGTACACATGAAGGACACCCAGCAGAAACACTGAAGGACGTGACATGAACAAGATAACTAAAACAATGGGAGCCTGTAACTGTTTCTTCCTTTTTAATGCCAATCACGTTTTTCTTTCAATCAATGGACATAAAAGGAAGAAAAGATAATCATCGTTATCACTCTTTTGATTTGATTTGATTTATTATTGTCAAATGTATTAACATACAGTGAAAAGTATTGTTTCTTGCACGCTATACAGACAAAGCATACCATTCATAGAGAAGGAAAGGAGAGAATGCAGAATGTAGTGTTACAGTCCATAAGACCATAAGACATAGGAGCAGAATTAGGCCACTCGGCCCATCGAGTCTGCTCCGCCATTCAATCATGGCTGATATTTTTCTCATCCCCATTCTCCTGCCTTTTCCCCATAACCTCTGACCCCCTTATTAATCAAGAACCTATTTATCTCTGTCTTAAAGACACTCAATGACCTGGCAAAGAGTTCCACAGATTCACCACTCTCTGGCTGAAGAAATTCCTCCTCATATCTGTTTTAAAGGATCATCCCTTCAGCTTGAGGCTGTGCCCTCTGGTTCTAGTTTTTCCTACTAGTGGAAACATCCTCTCCACGTCCACTCTATCCAGGCCTCGCAGTATCCTGTAAGTTTCGATAAGATCCCCCCTCATCCTTCTAAACTCCAACGAGTACAGACTCAGAGTCGTCAACCGTTCCTCAACTGTTCCTCATTCCTCAGAGGTTGGAAAATCTTGCCCAAGTGTGAATGGCCAAATTATATGAGGCACTGGATTCCCAGCCCGACTAGTTTAACTGCTGGTGGAGAACGCGCCAAGAGGAACATCGGAGGTCCCACTGCCACATGCCCACGACAGAGACTCAATAGGCATATGGGACACTGGCACCAACACCATCAATGATATAACTGCAGACTGGGTGAGGGACAACAGACTGCCTTCCTGAAAGGGCATTGGTGATGGGTCTTTATGACAATCGATGATCATTTCATTGTCACCTTGATCACTCGCTTTCAATTCCAAATTTAATTTTTAAAAATTAATTGCATTTAAATTCCACCAGTTGCCCTGGTGGGATTTGAACCCTTGTCTTGTTGAATGTTTCTAAGGTAAAGATAGATAAGATTTTTGAACAGTAAAGGAATTAAGGGTTATGGTGAGCGGGTGGGTAAGTGGAGCTGAGTCCACGAAAAGATCAGCCATGATCTTATTGAACGGCGGAGCAGGCTCGAGGGGCCAGATGGCCTACTCCTGCTCCTAGTTCTTATGTTCTTATGTCTCTAGCACACAGTCTGGGCCACTGGATTGCGAGTCCTGTGACATTATCAGCAATATTCCACCATTTCCCCCTTCCTTACTTTGAGAAGCCTCTCTGAAAAACCCACAAATAGCAGAAATTCGCTGTGTGGATCGACGCGATTTGGGTCTGGTTAGATTTGTTCTGGTTCAATGCTTTTTTAAACAAAAATTAAAATTGTGGATTTATGCTGTAGGTCACTGGCACTTGAAATCCTGTGAATTTCACGTGGGTTTGCCTGATTTGGATGAAGTGTGCTGAGAGGAACTAGTGCGACGTTCGCGGAAAGTCCAGACCAAGATTCCATTCCGGCAAAGATTACAGGATTGAAGGCAATCGAATGTCATTGGGTGTAGGTTCCCAAACATTGGAATGGACTCAGGTGAAGAGCTGCACGAGAACGAAAGAAGAAAGAATTGCTCACAACCTCAGGATATCCCAAAGTGCTTTGCGGCCAGTGGTGACACCTTTGCAGTGTAGTCACTGTTGTACAATGTAGGAAACATATAGCTGTTAAAGACTGTGTGGTAAGCTCCCCCAAACAACACTGAGATAATGGCCAGACTTTCTTTCGCAATGTCAGTTGAGGGGTAAAAGGTAGCCTGGATACCATGGAGAAACCCCATCCCGCCTCTTTTTCAAAATGGTGCCATCTTTTACATCCACTTAAGAAGTCATCCGAAAGGCAGGGCCCCTGATGACCTTCAGCATTGTAGTCAATGGAGAGTAAATCGAGCAGGGTGATAATCCACATTCCATCAAAGTTTCCCATCAGGCTTCACTCTTTCTTTTGTTTTATATTGCCCTATGGCTTGTGCATCAGTGGCTTGATGTTCAACTTAGAATTGCCGATTAAGGTGGCATTCAAGTTTCCAGGTGTTCGAATCACCAACAACCTGTCCTGGCCCCTCCATACTGACGCTATAGTTAAGAAAGCCTACCAATGCCTCGACTTTCTTAGGAGGCTAAGGAAATTTGATATGTCAACTCTCACCAACCTTTACAGATGCACCACACAAAGCATCCTTCCTGGTTTTATCACAGCTTGGTATGGTTCCTGCTCTGCCCAAGACCGCAAGAAACTACAAAAGGTCGTGAACAAAACACAGTCCATCATGCAAACCAGCCTCCCATCCATTGACTCTGCCTACACTTTCCGCTGCCTCGGAAAAGCAGCCAGCATAATCAAGGACCCCACGCTACCCAGACATACTCTCTTTCATCCGTCGGGAAAAAGATACAAAAGTCTGAGGTCACGTACCAACCAACTCAGGGCCAGCTCCTTCTTTACTGCTGTCAGACTTTTGAATGGACTTACCTTGCATTAAGTTGATCTTTCTCTACACCCTAGCTATGACTGTAACGCTACATTCTGCACCCTCTCCTTTCCTTCTCTATGAATGGTATGCTTTGTCTGTATAGTGCGCAAGAAACAATACTTTTCACTGTATGTTAATACATGTGACAATAATAAATCAAATCAAATCAAATCGAATCCTCTGTGATAGTATCACCCTTCATGGCAATGAGATCCCAACAGAGAACTGCTGCTGCCAAACTGAAGAATGTTTTGGGAAATGGAATTCAATAGATGGTCTTGAAGGACAGGGGCATGATGGGGTAATTGACCTTCTCCCCTGGATGGCATCCCGCCTCTGAATATTCCTGCTTCTAAACCTGAAGCTCTGGGTTCAAGTCCCTCAGTAAGAAGTTTAACAACACCAGATTAAAGTCCAACAGGTTTATTTGGTAACAAATGCCACTAGCTTTTGGAGCACTGCCCCTTCGTCAGGTCCACCTGATGAAGGGGCAGCGCTCCGAAAGCTAGTGGCATTTGCTACCAAATAAATCTGTTGGACTTTAACCTGGTGTTGTTAAACTTCTTACTGTGTTCACCCCAGTCCAACGCCGGCATCTCCACTTCAAGTCCCTCTCTAGGCCTTGATGGTCAAGGGAGGTGTGTTCATAACGTGGTAAAACAGGTTGACTGCAAATCCTTCCAATACACGCCAATGGCAGATGGTAAGAGATTCCTGGTCAGCCATGTGATGGAAAGAATATTGGAGCCTCTACCAACTCCATCCATACCTCCAGACTACAACATACAAGTAAAAAGTCACATTGCTGCATCAACTCAGGTTCCCTGAGTGAACTATAACGCAGCACCTGTAGAATTGGATCATTTTTTAAATAGGAATCCCAGGGGATCAGATGGTTTAACATTCTTGCCCACAATTGGTCTCAAGTCAAATTAAAGGTGAGAGACATAAAACCAGAATTGCACTGGCAATTTCCCGAGGAGCGGTTAAAGTTAAAATAACCTCCCCATAATTCTACAATTTCAGTCAGTCCTGAGAGACAGGATAAATTGTCGCTTAGAATGGCACGGATTGATCAGGGATAGTCATCATGGCTTTGTTAGGTGAAGATCGTGTCTTATCAACTTTATCAAATCTTTTGAGGAAGTAACAAGGAGGATTGATGAGGCTGGTGCAGTGAATTTTGTCTCCATAAGTTTTAGTAAGGCATTCTAAGTCTGAGGTCACGTACCAACCGACTCAAGAACAGCTTCTTCCCTGCTGCTATCTGGCTTTTGAATGGACTTACCTTGCATTAAGTTGATCTTTCTCCACACCCTAGCTATGACTATAATGCTACATTCTGCACTCTCTCCTTTCCTTCTCCATGAACGGTATGCTTTGTCTGTATAGCGCACAAGAAACAATACTTTTCACTGTATGTTAATACATGTGACAATAATAAATCAAATCAAATCAAATCAAATTTAAAATTTTGACGCGGTCCCACATGGCAAACTGGTCAAAAAAGTGAAATCCCATGGGATTCTTTCCATACTTCTCAAGGAAGCTGATGAGTTGGTTGGCTCAGGGATCGGAAATAAAGGTTAATGGTCGATGGATGTTTTTGCAAATGGAAAACAGTTTCCGGTGGTGTTCCACAGGGTTCAGTTTAGGGACCCTTTCTATTTGTTCTATTTGGTAAAGAGACTTCAATGTGGGAGGCTGGGAAATTTTCAGATGGCACAAAAATGTAGGTTGCTGACTCCAGAATGATGTCAATGGTTTGGTTGAGTGGGCAGGGAAGTGACAAATGAAATTCAATCCGGAAAAGTGTGAGGTATGCATTTGGGGAGAGCAAACAAAGCAAGGGAATTCCCAATAAATGGAAAGATATTGGGAGGCATAGAGGAAGTGAGAGACCTCGGAGTGTCTGTCCTCTGGTCCCTGAAGATGCAGGACAGGTGAACAAGGGGGTCAAGAAAGCATATGGATTTCTTTTCTAAATTTGACAAGGTGCTGGATGCAAAAGTAGGGATGAAATGCTGGAACTGTATAAAATGCTGGTTAGGCCACAGATAGAGTTTGGTGTACAGTTCTGGTCACCACATTACAGGAAGGACACAATCACCCTGGAGACGGTGCAGAGGAGATTTACAAGAATGTTGCCAGGGCTTGAAAATTGCATCCAAGAGGAGAGATTGGATAGGCTAGAATGGTTTTCCTTAGAACAGAGGGGGGCTGAAGGGTGACCTAACTAAGGTGGGCAAAATTATGGAGGGGGACCTAGACAGGGTAGACAGGAGGGATTCATTTCCCCCAAGCTGAGGGGTCAGTTACAGGGAGAATAGAGATAAGGTAGAAGGGTTAGTGAGGACAGGAGGAGAAATGCTTTCACCCAAAGGGCAGGGGACTTCTGGAATTCACTGCCTAAGTTGGTGTTTGAGACTGAAATGCTCAGCTTATTTAAAAGTTACCTGGATCTGCATCTGACGTGCTGTAGCCTGTGAGGACTGGGTGCTGGAAAGTGGGATTTAAATGAGCGGGTAGTTTCTTGTATTTCCTTTTTTGGCTGATGATGGGCTGAATGGCCTCTTTTCGTGCTGTAACTGTTCGGTGATTCTGCAATTCATGTAGAGGTCCATCCTCCTGGTTGCAATAATATTCTTGAACACTCGCTGTTTTATTTCAGTCTAAACAGCATTTTTCTTGGATAACATAGAGTAGCTATTTTCCTGATGCACAGAATCATAGCATCATCATTTATGGATGGGCAGATTCCCTCCACCGTGTATCAGTCAGCCATACATACTAACAAGCCAGACTTATTACAGTGTTCTTGTGCCCAAAGGGGGCGGCACGGTGGCACAGTGGTTAGCACTGCTGCCTCACAGCACCAAGGATCCGGGTTCGATTCTGGCCTCGGGTCACTGTCTGTACAGAGTCTGCACATTCTCCCCGTGTCTCCCCAGGTTTTCTCTGGATGCTCCGGTTTCCTCCCACAGTTCAAAAGATGTGTGGGTTAGGTTGATTGGCCTTGCTAAATTGACCCTAGTGTCAGGGGATTAGCAGGGTAATATGAAGGGTTATGGGGATAGGGCCTGGGTGGGATTGTGGTTAGTGCAGACTTAATGGGCCGAATGACCTCTTTCTGCGCTGTCGGATTCGATGATTCTATGACAGTCATGCGCCCTCTTGTCTGTGTGTGTGTGTTGTGGGTCCCAGTATAATGAGCTTGTTTCTTGGTAGATTTGCTGCAGAGGTGATGATGATTCCTTCGGCAATTCCTGCCCCCCTTGCCCCTGGCTAATTGGCATTTTTTTGAGATCCGCGTTGCTGAGTTATTATCATTGCTACCCAGAAGTGATGTCAGCACCTGCCTTTCCCTCATTATCTCTCTCTCTCACACACAGCACAGGTCTACCGCTTGTTAATCATAGGGAGCATCATCTGGCAAAATCTGTTCAGTTCCATATTTTTGTCTATTACAGCCCTCCCCTCACTCTGCTGGTGTATGTAGCAGATGCCTTCAAGGGTCAGGCTGGCAGTACCAAAGCCATTGTGCCGGCGAGGCATTCAGTCATGTTAATATTTACAAAATAGTGGCTACATTAGTGTATTGGCCAATCCCCACTCTGCATTCATACTTGCTTGACAAGTGGTGAAGGAATATTGGTTATTCTCCATTTTTTCCTCGTTTGCTCTCTGGATGTGGACCGAGCTGGTAAATCCAACTGTTTCATACGTTGACCTGTGTGATAATTCAGCAGATGGTAACTGTCTTACAAACCAAATCCCAAAGGAACTTAGCCTATATGTCACAACACTTATTTCTCTATTTTGATGCTGAGAAGATTAAGTTACTGAATACAGAAGCCACAGATTCCAATGACACTCTTGGGATTTAAAACATCAAATTAAAGTGCTTATTAACAAAAGAAAAGAAAAGTTAAACAAGCTATTCAAGATTAGATTTACACAGGTAAAATTAATCTTATAAAACATCCCACTGAGCACAACAAACCTTCTTTATCTCCTCATGCAAATTTCCACCCCTGGCTTATTTACTTCCAGTAAATTCAACTGGGTCATATTTACTTCAAGTGCATGCTTTTTACACCTGCACACCTTTGATATCCTAAAGCTTCCAGCCACTTCAGTCCCCATTTTACTTAAATTATGTTCACAAAGGCACACACACAGCCACAGGCCTGCTTTACAGAATAACACAATAAAATCCCAAAATATTAAAAATAATAACATATTTCATAACACCTAAACAGGTGGTGATGGGCCTTTGCTCCGAGGGGGGCAGGGGAGGAGAGAGGCATACAAAGAGAGAAAGAGAGAGAGAGATAGAAGGTGGTGGGGGGAAAGGGAGATATACGGCCTGTGCTTTAGGTCCCAGTGTAGCTGATCATAAAATCCATAGACTCCCTACAGTGCCGAGGAGGCCATTCAGCCTATCGAGTCTGCACCAACTCTATGACAGAGTATCTCATCCATGCTAAACCCCCTGCCCTATCCCTGTAACCTCACAAATCCACCATGGCCAATTATCCTAACCTATACATCTTTGGACACTCTGGGGCAATAGAACATGGCCAATGCACCGAACCTGTACACCTTTGGAGTGTGGGAGGAAATTGGAGCTCCCGGAAGAAACCCACGCAGACACAGGGAGAACCTGCAGACTCCGCACAGACAGTGACCCGAGGCTGGAATCGAATCCAGGTCCCTGACACTGCAAGGCAGCAGTGCTAACCACTGTGCAATGTGCAGATGGAGAATGATGGGTGAGGTAATGCTGTTGGCCTGTGTGTCACTTTTCCAGCTCCAACTCTCTCCTCTCATACTTTTCTCAGAAACAGGATGGGGGAGCGGCACCCACCCACTCGTAGTGAGCACATGGATGATTAAACCAATTAAGGACTGCTTAAGGCTCGCTAATGGAAGTGGGCTGGAATTTTCCAATTGACACTCGGTGGTGGGGGTATGGAGTGGGGGGAGTCCGTTTAACTATTGGCTTCCTGGGAAACAACTCAAGGAGGGGCAGCACTTCAGGAGGACTTCCATGCTCTCCCTACCTGCCTGAGTGTCAGTGTCCCTGTAGTGGCGACTGCTGCCCATCCCCCTCCCCTGCTGACCCCTCAGTGGTAGCCCAGCTGCAAAAGCCATTTCTTATTTAATTGAAAGTTGGAGAGATGGTTCCTCCACCTTAAAGGCCCGTCTCACAACTCCATGGCAGTCTTTTGTTGAGTTCCAGCTGGAAGGCCACTGATTGGTCCTCCAGCTTCGAGAGTCCACCCATGGCATCCCTAATTGGAATACAAGACCGCCCTCTGGCCAATAGTTGGACGCTCTGGACAAAATCGCAATGAGTGACTGTTTTCCCACACAATGGATCCCTACTTCAGGATGACAGTGGAGATCAGAAGGCCACGGGGCAAATCCAATCCAGAGATTGGTGGTTCTCGCCCAAGAAGAAAAAGAGAGATAGACAGACAGAAAGAAAGAACCTCCTCCCTAAATCCAGAGGATCAGGCCACAAAACAATGGACATGGCTTCCAAACCTCCAAGAATGGCATGAAGTTTCCACTGGTTAAAGATTTATTTCTATGCCACTAATGACAGCAACCCAGGAGAATAGTCAAAAGGGCAGCAAAAATATTCTTGTCTTGTTTCGTTTTTCAATGACTGTGTTTAAAATATTGGAGGTGGGAAAGAATTCCGACTTTGAATCACAGTCACGAATCACCCAATAAGGTAATGAAGAGTCTTCCCACCACGAGGATTGACATGTTGAGCGACCAATGGGAAGAATGTGAAGACGGGACAGTTGGAGACAAGAGGTCACGGGGTGAAAGCTCCAGGAATGCACCTGGCTGGAGTTGGCAACTTTATGGCGGAAATAAAAGCAAAACACTGCAGATGCTGGAAATCTGAAATAGAAAACAGAAAATGGTAGAAAAGCTCAGCAGGTCTGGCAGCATCTATGGAGAGAGAAGCAGAATTAACGGCTGGAGTTTTGTGCCCCTCCACCCCACCCACCCACCCCACAGTGTGTTTTTGGGTGGTGGAAGTGGCCACTGGTATCTTCTGGTCCCGCAGAAGACTCCGGTATTTGGCATGGCTCACCTGCCCTGCTACTAGAGAACCTGATGTGGAGATGCCGGCGTTGGACTGGGGTAAGCACAGTAAGAAGTCTCACAACACCAGGTTAAAGTCCAACAGGTTTATTTGGTAGCAAATACCATAAGCTTTCGGAGCAATGCTCCTTCGTCAGATGGAGTGGTCTCTGTTCTCAAACAGGGCACAGACACAGAAATCAAATTACAGAATACTGATTAGAATGCAAATCTCTACAGCCAGCCAGGTCTTAAATGCACAGACAATGTGGGTGGAGGGAGCATTCAACACAGGTTAAAGAGATGTGTATTGTCTCCAGACAGTACAGCTTGTGAAATTGTGCAGGTCCAGGAGTCAAGCTGCGGGGGTTACTGATAATGTGACATAAATCCAACATCCCGGTTTAGACCGTCCTCATGTGTGCGAAACTTGGCTATCAGTTTCTGCTCAGTGACTCTGCGCTGTCGTGTGTCGTGAAGGCCGCCTTGGAGAACGCTTACCTGAAGATCCAAGGCTGAATGCCCGTGACTGCTGAAGTGCTCCCCCACAGGAAGAGAACAGTCTTGTCTGGTGATTGTCGAGCGGTGTTCATTCATCCGTTGTCGTAGCGTCTGCATGGTTTCCCCAATGTACCATGCCTCGGGACATCCTTTCTTGCAGCGTATCAGGTAGACAACGTTGGCCGAGTTGCAAGAGTAGGTACCATGTACCTGGTAGATGGTGTTCTCACGTGAGATGATGGCATCCGTGTTGATGATCCGGCACGTCTTGCAGAGGTTGCTGTGGCACGATCTCGCCAAGGCCATCCCCACACCCCCACTTCTTGCCTTCAAACAACCACGCAACCTCAAACAGACCATTGTCCGCAGCAAACTACCCAGCCTTCAGGAGAACAGTGACCACGACACCACACAACCGTGCCACAGCAACCTCTGCAAGACGTGCCGGATCATCAACACGGATGCCATCATCTCACGTGAGAACACCATCTACCAGGTACATGGTACCTACTCTTGCAACTCGGCCAACGTTGTCTACCTGATACGCTGCAAGAAAGGATGTCCCGAGGCATGGTACATTGGGGAAACCATGCAGACGCTACGACAACGGATGAATGAACACCGCTCGACAATCACCAGACAAGACTGTTCTCTTCCTGTGGGGGAGCACTTCAGCAGTCACGGGCATTCAGCCTTGGATCTTCAGGTAAGCGTTCTCCAAGGCGGCCTTCACGACACACGACAGCGCAGAGTCACTGAGCAGAAACTGATAGCCAAGTTTCGCACACATGAGGACGGTCTAAACCGGGATGTTGGATTTATGTCACATTATCAGTAACCCCCGCAGCTTGACTCCTGGACCTGCACAATTTCACAAGCTGTACTGTCTGGAGACAATACACATCTCTTTAACCTGTGTTGAATGCTCCCTCCACCCACATTGTCTGTGCATTTAAGACCTGGCTGGCTGTAGAGATTTGCATTCTAATCAGTATTCTGTAATTTGATTTCTGTGTCTGTGCCCTGTTTGAGAACAGAGACCACTCCATCTGACGAAGGAGCATTGCTCCGAAAGCTTATGGTATTTGCTACCAAATAAACCTGTTGGACTTTAACCTGGTGTTGTGAGACTTCTTACTAGAGAACCTGTCATGGAGGGTCTCCTTCAGAAAAACCGGAAGATCACACCAGTGGAAAGGATTGGAAAATCACGCTCAACATTTCGCGTCCAATATGCATGAACTCTGTTTTCATGGGTGTGAATTGAGAGCGGTGGAGGCTCAGCGACACCTTGTTGTCTTTGTGCATCAGTCGCTGAAAGTAAGCGCGCAGGTACAGCAGGCAGTTAAGCAAGCAAATAATACATTGGCCTTCATAGCGAGAGGATTTGAGTATAGGGATAGGGATGCTTTGCTGCAATTGTATAGGGCATTGGTGAGGCTACAGCTGGAGTATTGTGTGCAGTTTTGGTGCCCTTATCTGAGGAAGGCTGTCCTTGCCATAGAGGGAGTGCAGCGAAGGTTTACCACGCTGATTCCTGGGATGGAATCCTATCATATGGGGGGAGACTAAGTTGGTTAGGATTATATTCACTGGAGTTTAGAAGAGTGAGAGGGGATCTCACAGAAATTTATAAAATTCTAACAGGGTTAGACAGGGTAGATTCAGAAAGAATGTTCCGAATGGAGGGGGAGTCCAGAACTAGGGGTCACGGTTCAAGGATAAGGAGGTGTCTATCCCGTTTAGAACTGAGGTGAGAAGAAATTTCTTCACCCAGAGAGTGGTGAATGTGTGGAATTCACTCCCATAGAATGTAGTTGAGGCCAAAATGTTGTCTGATTTCAAGAAGAAATTAGATATAGCTGTTGGGGCTAAAGGGATCAAGAGATATGGGGGGGAAGGGGAGGATCAGGATAATGAATTTGATGATCAGCCATGATCAAGATGAATGGCAGAGCAGGCTCAAAGGGCCGAATGGCCTCCTCCTACTTCTAGTTTCTATGTTTTTCCACAGATGCTGAGTTTTTCTGGCGTTTTCTGTTTTAATCCCACTTTCTGCCAAGTTGGTCTCTTGAGAAGCTGACTCCCAAATGTGTCCTCCAAATAAATATTCCAGTCAAAACCTCATCGCATCATCAGGATCCGCCTTTGCAAATGTTACTTGTCAACACGTATGTTCTCCCCGAATGTCTCATCTTATCCCTGCCTTTGGAATTTTAATTTACCTCTCCTGGGAATTCTCTGAATTCTCTGAACAATTTACCTGGATCTGCAGGTGTCGATCCTCTTCAGAATGTTCCGGTTGAATTAATTCAGCATGTGTGTGGATTCAAAACCTGGACAGCTCATGCAGGATGATGAGTGAGGCAGATTAAGTGAATAGTGTACAGCCATATGACAATTTATTCTGTTGTGAACGCCAGGTTTTAGGTTTTCCCTGTCCCCAGAATTTAACCCCCACTCCCCACCCACCTCCCCCCTCTCCCCCCCCCCCCCCACCCCCCCCCCCCCCCCACCCCCCCCCCCCCCCCGCCCCTCCTCCACCTCAAACAGGGCCCTGAAAAGCAGATCATTTTTTAACAAGTCATCAAAATCAGGCTCTGACTGAAAGGCAATCGTGTGAAACATGAATCCAATCGTGTGAAAATGTAATTAAATATTATGTAAAGTTTATTTATTAGTGTCACAAGTAGGCTTATGTTAACACTGCAATGAAGTTACCGTGAAAATCCCCTCGTCGCCGCAATCCGGCGCCTGTTTGGGTACACTGAGGGAGAATTTAGCATGGCCAATTGCACCTAACCAGCACCTAATCCCGGACTGTGGGAGGAAACCGGAGCACCCGGAGGAAACCCGCGCAGACACGGGGAGAACGTGCAGACTCCACACAGACACAAGCTGGGAATCGAACCCAGTTCCCTGGTGCTGTGAGGCAGCAGTGCTAACCACTGTGCCACTATGCTGCCCTTGGCATTGAAATGTTGGGCAGTCAATGTGATTGAACGGTGAGTCTTAAGGGCACCTCCACCACCCAACATTTGACTCCAGGATTTGTGTCCGTCCAGCTGACAAGGAATGATTGGAGACTGGGGAGGGGAGGGAGATGGGAGGCTGGGAGGGGGAATCAGAGAGATTGGAGGCAGGGCAGGCATAACCGGGGGACAACGATGAGTGGATTCAGAGGACGGGAGGAGAAAGGCCTGAGCAGAGAAGGAGAAAGCTAAGATCTGGACAACACCTAAGCTTCATGGCTTTGCCTGCTTTTGTAACTTAACCTGCACCTTACAAACCCCTGCTCTCTCCATCCTATCAAATCCACTCACTCGAATGTATCATCCAGACTCAAAACGTTGGCTCTATTCTCTCTCCACAGAGGCTGCCAGACCTGATGAGATTTTCCAGCATCTTCTGTTTTTTGAACTGGAGTGTTTACCCCAGCTTCCCTTTCATCCAATTGCTGGTGGTCATGCCGTCCGCTGCCTCAGCCTCTGGAATCCTCAGCTCTGGAATCCTCAGCTCTGGAATCCTCAGCTCTGGAATCCTCAGCTCTGGAATCCTCAGCTCTGGAATCCTCAGCCTCTGGAATCCTCAGCTCTGGAATCCTCAGCTCTGGAATCTCCTCTGGTCTATTGCATAGAAACTTAGAAACTAAAAGCAGGAGGCCATTCGGCCCTTCAAGCCTGCTCCACCATTCATTATGATCATGGCTGATCATCGAATTCAATATCCTGATTCCCTCGTCCCCCCCCCCCCCCCCATATCCCTTGATCCCTTTAGCCCCAGGAGTATATCTAATTTCTTCTTGAAATCAGACAACGTTTTGACCTCAACTACTTTCTGTGGTAGTGAATTCCACACATTCACCACTCTCTGGGTGAAGAAAATTCTCCTCACCTCAGTCCTAAGAGGTTTACCCTTTACCCTCAAACTATGACCCCAAGTTCACCTGGTTAAGGAGCCTCCTTAAAACCCACCAAGCTTTGGATCAGCCTTTGGATAACCCAATTTCCTCCACCTTGTCTGTTTTAAGAGCATTGGTGCATCTTTTGCCGCAATAGGCACCATGTGAAGGTACAATTTTGTTACTCTTTTATTTGGAGCTCTTCCGAACCTGATACAGGAATGAAAGTAAGGCTGCCTGACATCCTTCACTCCATTGAGTTCTTAAACCTGATAAATATGCAACCTGTTTTATTAGGAAATTGGCTCTTCCACTCACTGACGATATACAGCCAAGATCTTTGAAGGGTTGGTGCCTGTTGCAATCAGTCCTCATTGTAATTCCCAGACAAAAACACATCAGTTAGAATTTCCACCCAATTAGATAGGGTGGTTCACAGAGCAGAAGATTAAAGTTCAGTTGACTTTATTTTCAGGTGAAATTGATAAGAAATGCAAGTTTCTTTTGACTTTCCGGCAGATGCGGGCTCAGTAATGACTATCGCTGATGATTTTGAGAAAGTGTTTAGCAGCCAGATGTCCCTCTGTTTAACACTGAAGGAATACCTATTTATTCTGTGCTCACTCAAGCGAGAGGATATTAATTTGCAGCGAATGATGGGCGTTCCATTTCAAGGCGACCACTGTCAACATTGATCGCTCCCAGCTCAGGTCAAGGCAACTGTTGCTAAACGGTCAGGAATCAATCCATGAGAGGCAGGAGTGTAAGATGGGAGGCATCAAATTGAGAACGCGTTTACAATGCATTTAATTTTCTTCTTAATTGAGGTCAATTTGCTATCCCCTTTTTTCATGGCATTGGTCCCATTGGTAATAAGACCATAAGATATAGGGGCAGAATTAGGCCATTTGGCCCATCGAAACTGCTCTGCCATTTGATCATGGGTGATACATTTCTCAACCCCATTCTCCTGCAGTTTCCCCGTAAAATTTGATTCCCTTACCAATCAAGAAGCTATCTATCTCTGCCTTAAATGCACTCAATGACCTGGCCTCCACAGCCTTCTGCGGCAATGAATTTCATAAATTCACCACCCTCTGGCTGAAGAAATTCCTCCTCACCTCGGTTCTAAAGGATCGTCTCTTTACACTGAGGCCGCGCCCTCAGAACCTAGTCCAAAGATTGTGGGTTCAAGTCCATGGCAGAATCTGTGCCGTTGGTAGGAGGAAAGCTCCACCTAATGTAGACTGTGAAAGTGCAAGCACCATGTTAGGTGTATCTTGGGTCTGTATAACTGTACAGAATGAACCATCGTATTACAGCTCTGGGCACCATACAATAGAAAGGATGTGAATGCATTGGGGAGAGTGCAGAAGAGGTTTACAAAAATGGTCCCAGGGATGAGAAACCTCAGTTATGAAGATAGATTGGGGAATCTGGGACTATTCTCCTTGGAAAGAAGATGGTCAAGAGGAGATTGGATAGAGATGTTCAAAATCATGAGGAGTCTGGACAGAGTCGATACAGAGAAACTGTTCCTGCTTAGGACAGCACAGTGGCACAATGGTTGGCACTGCTGCCTCACAGCATCAGGGACCCGGATTCGATTCCCGGCTTGGGTCACTGTCTGTGCGGAGTCTGCACATTCTCCCCGTGTCTCCGTGGGTTTCCTCCGGGTGCTCCGGTTTCCTCCCACAGTCCAAAGATGTGCTAATTAAGTGCATTGGCCACGCTAAATTCTCTCTCAGTGTACCCGAACAGGCGCCGGAGTGTGGCGACTAGGGGATTTTCACTAATTAAAAAAAAAGACCAGGAATGAAAGGGCACAGATTTAAAGTGATCTGCAAAAAGGAGAAAATATGATGTGAGGATAAAGATATTTTCAGCGAGTGGTTTGGGGTCTGGAATGCACTGTCTGTGTGTGTGATGGAGGCAGGTTCAATTGAGGCATTCAAGATGGCATTGGATGATTGTTTGAGTAGAAACAATGTGCAGGGGTACAGGGGACAGGCATGGTGCTCATTTGGGCCAAATGGCCTCCTTCTGCACTGTAACAATTCTGTGATTCTTTGATGTGAAGTTAGTCTGTTACTGGTTCAGATCAAACAATATATCTTGGAATAAATGAACAACTTCATAACATCTGGGATTAGCATATCTGTGAACTGTAATCTCCCTCTGTTTCTTTTCGCCTGTCCAGTGAAAGACTTTAAGAAATGGCGCTCAAATTTCAACCTCCTTCTCAATCGCAGGCCAAGTTCTGACCGATGTGTGCAGTCATTTGAAATGCCTGACTCTATGTTGAGAAACACAAGTCCCGGAATTCAGAAACAAGATGATGGCTGGAATTCTCCAGCTGTTCACGCCGGCAGGATTCTTCGCTCCCGTCAGCAGCGGGTTTCCCGCCAGCGTGGGGTGACGTCAATGGGAATTCGCATTGACAGTGGCGGGACCAGAGAATCCCGCCACTGGCAGACAACATACCACCGCCCCCCCCCCCGCTCCACACCCACCCCCCCCCCACACTCCCCCCCCCCCCCCCCCCCCCAGCCCCCCCGCCGCCCCCTCGCCGGCGGGAAACACACAGCTTGGAGGCAGGAGAATCTTACCCATCAATTTTTGCTCGTGACAGCCTTATTGGCATGGTGGCACAGTGGGATAGCAATGTTGCATCACAGCGCCAGGGACCCGGGTTCAATTCCGGCCTCGGGTCGCTGTCTGTGTGAAGTCTGCACGTTCTCCCCGTGTCTGCGTGGATTTCCTCTGGGTGATCCGGTTTCCTCCCACACTCCAAAGATGTGTGGGTTAAGTGGATTTGCCATGCTAAATTGACCCTAATGTCAGGGGGATTAAAGGGTAAATGTGTGGAGTTACGGGAATAGGGCCTGGGTGGGATTGTGGTCGGTACAGACTCGATGGGCTGAATGATTCCCTTCTACACTGTAGGGGTTCTACGATTTTTATTTGTTTTTCAGTTGTGCCATCCCTAACATTTATTGCCCATTGCAAATCGCCCTTGAGAGGATGATTGTGGAACGGCAATGGTCTGCTGGGAGCGCTCCTCTCCAGCGTGCCTCCCTCAAGCAACTTCACCCACACTTGATTTTGTTTTCATTCATTTGCTGATCCTGGGACATTACAACGGGCTAACTGACTGCCTCATGTGCCTGTACAACAGTGAGGACACAGTAAGAACCTGAGGATGCCCTGAGAAATCAAAATGCGCTGTACAACTGCAATTCCTCTCTTATTTGCCGCATTTCCAAATGGAGAAACATTCAGAGTGGAGGTATTTCACCCCCCCTCACTCCCGATGCTTTGCCAATGTGCGGAGAGTGTATTCCTGCTGTGGGGATGCAGCAGCAAAATAGTTCTGTTGCTAGTTTAGTGATCAAGAGGCCAGGCCTATTGATCCAGAGGTGTAAACGCAATTTACTAAAACTTGGAGTAAAACAGTAATGGTGACCAAGAATCTACTCCATTGCCATTAAAAAAAAAATCCATTCACTGTCTGTGTGGAGTTTGCACGTCCTCCCCGTGTCTGCGTGGGTTTCCTCCAGGTGCTCTGGTTTCCTCCCACATGCCAAAGATGCGTGGGGTCAGTTGATTGGCCATGCTAAATTGCCCCTTGGTGTCAGGGGGATTAGCAGGGTAAATAGGTGGGGTTATATGGATAGGGTGGGATTTTGTTGTCAGTGCAGGCTCAATGGGCAGAATGGCCTCCTTATATATTGTAGGGATTCTATGATAATGTTCTTTCTGAAATCTGCCATTCTTACCCAGTCCAGTCTACATGTGACTCCAGACCCAACATAACATTGTCGACTCTTGACCATCCAGTGAGGTTGCCTCGCAAGATACTCAGTTGTATTCAAAAAGGTGCCATGCCACCACCTTCTTAGGGGCAGCAAGTAGTCTTATCCCATGAATGAAGCACTTGAAGAAAAAGCTGACCCTATGACCCGATACAGAATGAAGGATCTCTCAGCCGGTGAAAAGAAGAAAACACAAAGAAACCTTCCTGAAATACCTACGTGGCTGTGGTGAACCGTAATTGGTTACCACTATGAGTGCTGAGCCATGGATGGTCTCCCCGCAAAATGGTGCGGTCTCCGAGTACGGACGTCAGACAGACAATTTCGATGGCGTCGAGGTCCCGGTCTGTTACCATGCTAGGGAGCTGCGTGGTCAACCTAACGGTGGGGGGCACAGTTTACGAGAACTTCAGACTCCTTGTGTTACCGCACCTTTGCGCTCCGATACTCCTGGGACTAGACTTTATGGTCCACCTGAGGAGTGTAACCCTGCAGTACGATGGGCCACTCCCTCCACTTTCAGTGGGAGCACAGCAGCCTCCAAATAGCCCAGCGCGCTCCACGTGTAGCCTCTCGACACTCAGAATCACCCCACCATCTTTATTCGAGAATCTCGTGCCAGGCTGCAAGCCCATCGCAACCAAGAGCAGGCGTTACAGCGCTGAGGATCGGATCTTTATTCGATCTGAAGTTCAGCGGCTCCTCAGGGAAGGGATCATCCAACCTAGCTCTAGTCCATGGAGAGCGCAAGTAGTGGTGATTAAAACTGGAAACAAACCCCGGATGGTCATAGACTATAGTCAGACCGTTAATAGATATACGCAGCTGGATGCGTATCCTCTCCCGCGCATATCTGACATGGTCAACCAGATTGCGCAGTACCGTGTGTTCTCCACCATTGACTTGAAGTCAGCTTACCACCAACTCCCCATTCGCCCAGAGGACCGAAAATACACGGCCTTAGAGGCGGATGGTCATCTTTATCACTTTTTAAGGGTTCCCTTTGGCGTCACGAATGGGGTCTCGGTCTTCCAGCGTGCGATGGACCGAATGGTGGACCAGAACGGGCTGCGGGCTACCTTCCCATACCTGGATAACGTCACTATCTGCGGCCATGACCAGCAAGGCGGTCGCCTTTTTCTCTCGCACCCTCCAAGGCCCTGAAATTCAGCACTCTGCGGTGGAAAAGGAGGCCCAGGCCATTGTGGAGGCCGTTCGGTATTGGTGCCATTACTTGGCGGGAAAACGATTCACCCTGCTCACGGACCAGCGGTCTGTGGCGTTCATGTTCAACAACACGTTACGGGGTAAGATCAAAAATGATAAAATCTTGAGGTGGAGAATCGAACTCTCCACCTACAACTATGATATCATGTACCGTCCAGGGAAGCTCAATGAGCCCTCAGACGCCCTGTCACGTGGAACATGTGCAAGTGTGCAGGTGAATCGATTACAGGCCCTCCACAATGATCTCTGCCATCCGGGGGTCACTCGGCTCTTCCATTTCGTAAAGGCCCGGAATCTGCCCTACTCAGTGGAGGATGTCAGGTCCATAACCCGAAGCTGCCAGGTTTGTGCTGAATGCAAACCGCACTTCTACCGACCTGACAGGGCACACCTCATTCAGGCCACTCGCCCTTTTGAAAGACTGAGTGTGGACTTCAAGGGCCCCCTTCCTTCGACAGATCGGAACGTGTACTTCCTCAATGTGATTGACGAGTACTCACGATTCCCTTTTGTCATTCCCTGTTCTGATACGACCGCTGCCACGGTTATCAAAGCATTACGGGATCTTTTCACCCTGTTCGGTTACCCCAGCTATATCCACAGTGATAGGGGCTCGTCATTCATGAGTGACGACTTGAGGCAAAACCTGCTCTCAAAAGGGATTGCCTCAAGTAGAACTACGAGTTACAACCCTAGGGGTAACGGACAGGTTGAACGAGAAAATGCTACAGTCTGGAAGGCTGTCTTACTGGCGTTGAGGTCTAAAGGTCTTCCAGTCTCCCGTTGGCAAGAGGTACTCTCTGATGCGCTCCATTCCATCCACTCACTCCTGTGTACGGCAACCAACGCTACTCCACATGAGAGGATGTTTTCCTTCCCTAGGAAGTCTTCCTCTGGGACCTCATTACCATCTTGGTTGACGTACTCAGGACCTGTCCTCCTGCGGCGGCATGTTAGGACCCGCAAGTCCAACCCTTTGGTTGAACAGGTCCATCTCCTCCACGCCAACCCTCAATATGCCTATGTGGCATATCCTGACGGGCGAGAGGACACGGTCTCTATTAGAGATCTGGCGCCTGCAGGGGACTTGGAAACCCCAGTCGCTCCCACACCCCTAGTTAGGGACCCCCTGACCCTTATCTCCCCTCCTGACACGGCGCAGGCAGTATCGGGACCACCACTTAATCCTCTTACTCCCGTGTACAGCTTGCCTGAGTCCAGGAGATTGTCGCCACCTCGAGGCGTGCTCGAGTCCAGCAGATTGTCGCCACCTCGTGGTCCACCTGTCCGTGAGGAACTGGAGGAGTCACTGGACACCGCCTTGGAGAGAAGGTCACCACGGTTACCAGAACCGGCGTTACCGCCAGTGTTGAGGAGGTCGCAGAGACGGTGCGGTCCTCCAATACGACTGAACTTGTGAATATATGAACAGTTGTTCTGTTTTTTTTTGCCCCGCCGGCCTTTGTTTTAAAGGAGGGGTGAATGTGGTGAACCATAGTTGGTTACCACTATGAGTGCTGAGCCATGGATGGTCAGCACTATGGGTATTTATAGATATGTTACTGTTGTCACTGTTGGGGTTAGGGTTGGGCTGTTCTACCTGTTGATATTGTTCTGTGGTACACTCCAGTTGGCTCCGCCTACCTGGGGAAGTATAAAGGTCACTGCACTGCCTGGAGACCCTTTAGTCTGGGATTGTATTGTATATAGTGTGCTCCATTCTTGTTAGTAATAAAAGCCTTTATTTCCCGGGTACAATCTAGCCTCCCGAGTGATTTAATCGCGCATCAGTGGCCAAAGGGTGGTTAATACGATCCGTTCCGCTTGTGCTGACTATCAGACCTATTAATCTTCACTGTTCCAGTGAAATTAATCCTGTTTCCTCTAATCCCTACTCTGAACCAAAGCCTCTCATCCATCATCGATCATCCTGGTGATTTTCCTTTGTACTCTCTTCCATGGGTTTGACACATTTCTGAATTTTGTCAATCAGGAAATTGACACTTAAGGTATGTGCGGAGTTCCTGGGATCCAGGAGCAAGAATGATGGCTGATTTTTGAATTCCTAAAATCTAAGAAACAGGAGGAATGGGCCATGTGACCTCTCCAACTTGCTCCACCAGCCAATTAGATCACAGCTGTCTTCAACTTTAACTAGCCCTTCTTAAGTCTTCTCCCTTGATTTCCTCAGTATCCAAAAATCTATAGATCACTGCCTTGAATATGTGGGCGTACACTGTGGGTGCATCTGGACCACATGCACTACAGTGGTTCAACGCCACCCTCATAGAATCATAGTGTTTTACAGCTTTTAATTTAAACACTTTCCAAGCATTCCAGTTCGATGAGAGAAACAAGGACAGTAATTCAACAACTTCTTTATTTAGCATTCAGTTGCAACTCATTAACACTCAACTGAACTTTAACTCTTAACTGCATATTAACTTCAACTGAACAAAAACTTTAACTATTTAACTAAAAATAGATAATACCGAGTTTAGGAAAAACACTGGCCAAGAGATATTCTCGATGTAGAATCGATCTTTTTCTTCTCTGAAGCATCCTTCAGGGTCCAAGTCTTCTTGCGATAGTTGGTGTCTTTGAGTTATCGCTGGCAAAGAAAAGCTGCACATGTCTTTTTATCCACAATTCTCCACTCACTTCCAGAAGACACTCTGTCATCCAGCCAACTGTGTGACCAGAAACCGATCACATGACTCAAACATCTAATGAAATTACTTGCGAACGACGCCATTACCCTTTGTTCATTTGACATGTACCATACATAATGGTAATAAATCGAAGCCACACTGTCTGCGTCAAATGGAAACAACTTCCCATATTTGGCCAACCCAGGAACCTTCAGATCACAGCTCCCAGACCAGAGCAACTTTACGACTTGCATCTGGTTTTAATCTATAAATTAACCAAAAATCCCAGCGTACTTAACTCTCATCCAAAAAAGCCATTTTAAAGACACTATTGCCATTATTGTTTTTAAATTATTGTTATAGCCGTTCTTTCTCCATCCACAATAGAATCGTAGAACTCCCTACAGTGCAGAAAGAGGCCATTCGGCCCATTGAGCCTGCACTGACAACAATCCCACCCAGGCCTTATCCCTGTAACCCCACGTATTTACCCTGCTAATCCCCCTGACACTAAGGTGCAATTTAGCATGGCTAATCAACCTATCTTCAGAAGGGCAATTAGGGATGGGTAATAAATGCTGCTCTAGTCAGTGACATCTACATCCGATGAACAAATAGTTTTTTTTTAAAGTGCAATGACTGAACATTCTCAGCTCCTTGATGTAGAGAATTCCCAAGAGTCAGGACCCATCTCAGTCCTAAATAGCTGTTCCACATATCCTGAGATAAAATACTGTGGATGCTGGAAATCTGAAATTAAACAGAACATGCTGGAAAATCTCTGACTCGCAATGCTAACTCTATTTGTCTCTTCACAGATGCTGCCAGACCCGCCAGCTGGAATGTTGTGGCTGTTCACGCCGGCGGGATTTTCCTGTCCCGCTCCAGTGAATGGAGATTTGGCTGGGCGCCAAATTCTCAAACCTCACTGCAGAACGGCCGGTAAGATCGAGTCCACTGTGTATGTCCAATGTCTCTCTTTATATTACCCCTCATCCTGAGACTGTTGCCGGAATTTTACCGGCATATCCGCCCGAAGTTCGTACGATCCCGCCCGAGGCCAACGGAGAATGCCATCCTGCGATCCTGCCCCAATTCCGGAGCGGGTGTGCCGGTAGAATTCCGGCCAGTGTCTCTAGTCGACTGTTTTCAAAATCTACAGGCGACTGAGGATACTGGCCGGAATTCTACCGGCACGCCCGCTCCGGAATTGGGGCAGGCGAGGCTGGCAGGATGGCATTCTCCGTTTATAAGAGAGTAGATGGGGCTTTGGTTCAAGGTTTCATTTGAAAGGTGGCACTTCTGGCAATGCAGCACTCCCTCGGTACTGCCTAGATTATGCACTGAAGTCACTGGGCTGGAGGTTGAAATCAAATCTTTTTCACTCCACACTCTCAATTCTGAGTCATAGGACAATTAAACCTCCATTCAGTAAATAAAGTGGTACCCTTAGGGCAGCAAATACACATTTGATGAGCAGGGATTTTTTCTTTCATTCTTGCTACTGTCACTACTAGGCCAGCATTTATGTCCATCTCTAATTGCCATTGAGAAGGTGGTGGTGAGCTGCCATTTGAACCACTGCGGTCCATGTGTTGTAGGTACATCCAGAGTGCTGTTAGAAAAGAAGTTCCAGGATTTTGACCCAGCACCAGGGAAAGACAGCAATGTAGTTTCAAGTCAGGATGGTGAGTGACTTGAAGGGGAACTTGCAAGCGGTGGTGCTCCCACATATCTGCTACCCTTGTCTTTCTAGGTGGTAGAGATAATGAGTTTGGAAGGTGCTGTCGAAGGATTCTTGGCAGTTTGCTGCAGTGAATCTTGTAGATGGTGCACACTGCTGCCACAGTGTAGCAAGGGTGGAGGGAGTGAATGTCGAAGGTGGTGGATGGGGTGCCAATCAAGCAGGCTGCATCCTGGATGGTGTTGAGCTTCTTGAGTGTTGTTGGAGCCGCACTCATCCAGGCAAGTGGAGATTATTCTATCACACTACTGACTTGTGCCTTGTCGATGGTGGACAGGCTTTGGGGAATCAGGAGATTAGTTATTCACCACAGAATTCCTAACTTCTGACCTGCTCTTGTCGTCACAATATTTGTATATTTTGCCCAGTTAAGTATTTGGTCAATGGTAAGCCCCAGGATGTTGAAGGTGGGAGTTAGTTATGAAAAATCCATTGAATGTCATTGGGGGGATGGTTAAATTCTTGTCGGAGATGGTCATTGCCTGGCAGATATGCAGTGCGAATGTTTCTTGCCACAACCTGAATGTTGTCCAGGTCTTTCTGGCATGTGGCTCGGACTGCTTAGTGCCTGAGGAATTGTGAATGGTATGGAACATTGCAATCATCAGCGAACGTTCCAGATTCTTGGGTTGGAGTGAAGATAACTTTGAACTGGTTGTGAAGAAATGGGTTGCTTGCATTTTGTACTCAGATCTCTGAAATTCAGAGAACGAGGGTGTCTTGAAAAAGAAATAGGCATTGAAGTGTTATAGACTATTTGTAAATCGAAACCAACTTCAATTTCCTTTAAATAACACCATAAGACAATGATTTATTAGAACTGTTTCTCTGAAATACATAACCTACGCGAAAAGATTCTCAAGCATGGAGTGGGCAATTAGTCGATGCCATGCAATTAGCAGTAATTTATCTCCTGTTGCCTTTGGGTTTATTGGTGAGGGCGAGGGCAGTAAACAATTTGTATTTTCCAATTTTCCTCTCTCCTCTCTCCCGGAGTGCTCATTGATTTCCAGCCCCAGGGTGTTCCAATATATCTTTTTCAAACACCTGCGAGCTTGAAGGGACACACACTTCCCTTTTAACATACTTTTGTTTCAGTCTGCCGAGGATGGTCATGCCTCATTGGCGCACCATCATTCACGTCACAGCCTAATCCGCGAAGAGAGGACGACAATAGTCCAACAGTCGAATGACGCACAGCATGAGTTCAAATCCTTTCGGGGGAGTAAAGCCAAACACACGAGGAAAGAGTGAATAGATGTTTCCGGTGATAGAGTTAGATGAGGTGATGGCTCAAATGGAGCATTAGTGCCAGCATGGCCTGGTCTGGCTGAATAGCCTGTTTCTGTACTGTACCTCAGACTTCTGTATCTCAGACTTCTGTATCTTTTTCCCGACGGAAGTAGGTGGAAGAGAGAATGTCCAGGATGCGTGGGGTCCTTAATTATGCCGGCTGCTTTGCTAAGGCAGAGAGAAGTGTAGACAGAGTCAATGGATGAGAGGCTGGATTCTGTGCCTCATTTCAAACTCACCTGATGAAGGAGTTGCACTCCGAAAGCTCATGATTCCAAATAAACCTGTTGGACTTTAACCTGGTGTTATGAGACTTCTTACTGTGCTTACCCCAGTCCAACACCGGCATCTCCACATCATTTCAAAGAGGAATCATTGTCTTCAATTAGCCGAACGATGACTGCGAGAGTTTCTGTTTCATCTGTTGCTGCGAAAGTATGTCGAGGAGGTCTGGTGGTACGGTGGTAGCGCCCCCTACCTCTGGGCCAGCAGCTCCGGGTTCAAGGTGGACTTGTCGACCGCAGAAAGAATGCTCATTTTGTGGTCCTACAGGCTGGTCACCGTCTTGGGAATCCTCCCACTGCTTCCAATGGGAAAAAAAAATCAGAGTTGGTGTGAAGGTATGCTAAAAAAAAGTATTTCTCACCCACTCACTCATAATAAAAGCAAATTATTTTAATTCTCAAGATCTGCTGATCTGTGTTCAATTTTAGGAAAGGAACTGACACCTTTCTTTATCATCCAGGAAGAATTCCCACTGAAAACATCTCTTTTTGTTTTTTTTGATGATGCTATCTGCTTCAAAGAAGCAATTAGACACAGCGCTGAGAATAAAGCCTTAACTGTGGGCGGAATCATTTTGTAAACAGAACCTTGGTTGTGAGGGATGAGTTATTATGTTTTGTGTCAGCCCTTTATAAAGACACTCTTCAGATAAGTCATGGTAAATGTTCTTTCATCTCCTGAATACCTTCCCAAGGTCTCCCGCCTGAACTTTTGCATTACACAGTCGCAGTTCTGAGGCCTCACAGAAGATCAAGGAACTTCAGCTAATACTTTGGGATCTCAGCTAATATAATTCCTTCTTACAGTCTTTCCAACAAAAGTGTTTCCTTTCAATGTTTTCCTTTGAAATATTTCCAAGTCAGCATTTATTCCTCATCACTCGCTGCCCTTGAGAAGGTGGTGATGAGCTGTCTTTTGAATCACTGCTCTCCATGTACACCCCCTGTGCTTTTCGGGAGGGAATTCCAGGGATTTGACCCAGCGACAATGAAGGAACGGCTGATACAGATTCAAGTCAGGATGTTGCATCAGTAAGGGGGAACTTTCTGATTGCAGTGTGCAGTAGGGCAAAACCCAGGGAGTGTGGACTGCAGCAGGAGAGGAATGTATGGAAAGGGTTAAACAGACAGCACACAGTGTAGTATCCACACTCACTGCAGGCAGACAGGACAAAACACAAATAACTATATCTCAGACGGTACTAAAGCAGTCACACACCAGATGGTACCGCTCCAAGGTTACAACAACCATATGAGAATTGATATCAATTATCAATGCTCCAGAAGTCTAGAGGAACGACTGTGCCTCTGAAAACCTAATCAAATATCCAGGAGATGGGACAATTAATGGCCCATCGAAATCAGTTTGACAAACACAACACTTTGATATTGTAAACAGGTAGACAGGAGATGTTCAGAAAATGATTAAAACTAAAGCACACAAGACAATGGAACCGTATAATGTAATCAAAAACAACTGTAACCAATTCAAAGTAACGATATGACAACCTGATGTAAATGTAACACTTTGTAATGTAAAGAAAGGGGTATAAGAATCTTTAAGAGTCAGTGCTCAGTAGAATAGCTCGGAAGCAAGCTGTAGTTACAGCCACGAGTTCTGCTCTTCCTCATGCATGTTAAATAAAGTCATTTTTGTTGAAGTTCTACACTTTCTCGGAAGACTCAGTTCATTCATTCCCTCCTACACATTGTTCCCATGCATCTGTTGTCCTTGTCCCTCTAGGTGGTAGAGGTCATGGATTTGGAAGGTGAGATTGAAGGAGCCTTGCGAGTACTTACAGTGAATCTTGTAGATGGTGCACATTGCCACCAATGTGCATTGCTGGTGGAGGGAGTGAATGTTTAGCATGGTGGATGTGGTTTTGAACAGGTGGACTGCTTTGTCCTGGATGGTGTCAGGTTTTTTGAGTATCATTGGAGTAGCACTCACCCAGTGAAGTAGTGAATATTCCATTGCACACTGGATTAATGCCTTGTTATTGCTAGATAGGTTTTGGGAATCAAGAGGTCATCACTTGCAGAATACCAAACTTCTGACCTGCTCTTATAGCCACAGTATCTATGTGGCAGGTCAAATGAAGGTTCTGATCAATGGTGACCCCCAGAAGGTTGATGGTGTTGGATTCAACAAAGAGCATTTTCCAGGAGAGAGGATTAGATTCTCTCTTTTTGGAGATAGTCATTACCTGGCACTAGTGTGGCATGAATGTTATTTGCCATTTATCAGCCCAAGCCTGATTGTTATCCAGCTCTTGGTGCATGCGGGCTTGGACTCTTTCAGTATCTGAGGAGTTGTGAGTGGTACTGAACGTAACAATCCACATCCCCACTTCTGTTTTACATTGAAAAGAGAGCAGAGAAATGAATTTAGACCTTGGACTCAATTCTGAGGAACTCCTGCAGCGAAGACCCAGAGCTGAAATAATTGTTCTCCAACAACCACAACCATCTTCCTTTCTGCTAGGTATGACTCCAACCAGTGGAGACATTTGCGTCAGATCCCCATTGACTTCAATTTTACTCGAGTTCTTTGCTGCCTTTGATGTCAAGGTAGTCATCGAATCATAGAATCCCTACAGCGCAGAAGGAGGCCATTTGGCCCATCAAACCTGCACCGACAACGATCCCACGCAGGCCCAATCCCTATAACCCCATATATTTCCCCTGCGATTCCCCCTGGTACTAATGGACAATTTAACATGGCCAATCCACCTAACTTGGACATCTTTGAAGTCTGGGAGGAAACTGGAGCACCCGGAGGAAACCCATGCAGACACAGAGCAAATGTGCAGACTTTGCACAGACAGTGACCCAAGCCGGGAATTGAACCCAGGTCCCTGGTGCTGTGAGGCAGCAGCGCTAACCACTGTGCCACCGTGCCACCCTTACTTTCATCCCACCACAAGAATTTGGGCAGCACGGTAGCACAGTGGTTAGCACAGCTGCTTCACAGCACCAGGGACCCGGGTTTGATTCCCGGCTTGGATCACTGTCTGTCTGGAGTTCGTATGTTCTCCCTGTATCTGCGTGGGTTTCCCCCGGGTGATCTGGCTCCCTCCCACATTCTGAGAGATGTGCTGGTTAGGTGCAATGACCCAAACAGGTGCCGGACTGTGGCGACTAGGGGAATTTCACAGTAACTTCATTGTAGTGTTAATATAAGCCTTACTTGTGACTAATAAATAAACCTTTAAAAAAACTTTAATCTCTTTTCTCCATGTTTGAACCAAGGGCAAGGCGTCTGGAGGTAAGTGAGCATCATTTAGTGGATTATTGATAAGTCTTGCTGTTGACAGCACCGTGGACAATACCTTCCATCACTTTGCTGATGACTGCAAGTTGATTGACAGAGTGGTAATTGGTCAAATTGGGTTTCTCCTGATTTTTGCAGATAGAACATTCTCAGGAACCTTTCCACACGGTCAGGTAGACACCAGCGTTGCGGCCGTATTGAAACAGATAGGCTTGAAGCTCAGCTAGGTCAGGAGCACAACTCTTCAGCAATACAGCCTGCATGTCACTGGGGCCCAAAGCATTTGCTGGATCCAGTTGCTTGATATCACATAGAGTGAATCAGGTTGACTGAAGATTGGCATCTGTGATGGTGTGGTTCTCAGCAAGAGGCCAAGATACATCATCCACAAGCATTCTTTCTGGTTGTATCACAGCTTGGTATGGCTCCTGCTCTGCCCAAGACCGCAAGGAACTACAAAAGGTTGTGAATGTAGCCCAATCCATCATGCAAACCAGCCTCACATCCATTGACTCTGTCTACACTTCCCGCTGCCTCGGGAAAGCAGCCAGCATAAGTAAGGATCCCATGCACCCCGGACATTCTCTCTTCCACCTTCTTCCGTCGGGAAAAAGATACAAAAGTCTGAGGTCATGTACCAACCGATTCAAGAACAGCTTCTTCCCTGCTGCTGTCATCAGACTTTTGAGTGGACTTAACTTGCATTAATTTGATCTTTCTCCACACCCGAGACCCCCTCCCACCAACTGATGAATGCTTCCAGGAGATGGAGAGCAAACTGAAAAAAACACAAGGGAAAGGAAGAATGTATTCTTCTTGCATTTATATAGCACCTTTCACAACCTCAAAATGCCCCAGGGGGCTTTGAGGCCAATAGACTATTGTTGAAGAGCTGTTGCTGTTGCTGTTCTATAAAGTCCAAAGAAGTGCGGGTTAGGTTAATTGGCCACGCTAAATTGCCCCTTAGTGTCCCGGGATGCGTAGGTTAGAGGGATTAGCGGGTAAATATGTGGGGATATGGGGATAGGGCCTGGGTGGGATTGTGGTCGGTGCAGATTCGATGGGCCGAATGGCCTCTTTCTGCACTGTAGGGTTCCTATGATTCTATGAATGTTGGAAGTAGGGTATCCAATTTGTGCATGGCAAGTTCTCCAGAACAATAATGCAATATTTACCAGAGTGTCTTTGGGTGATGCTGTTTTACTGACAAATATTGGCAGGATACTTATCCTCCTTTGAAATAGTGTAATGGGATCTTTTGTATCCCTGTGAGAGGGCAGATAGAGCCTCGATTGAATGACTTATACAAAAGGCAGTATCCCTGACAGAGCAGCACTCAGTCAGTATAGTACCACTGGAGTGATAGCCTAGATGATGTGCTCAGGTTACCTCGAGTAGCACTGAAACCCACAACTTTGTGACTCAGGAGACTAAAGTACAAGCTACTAAGCCACTGACAGATAAACGCCATCAATTGGCAACTTATCAGACCCAAGGAACTCAAGCAAGAATTGGAAAAGCGGGACAGTGTGGGGATAGTTTACCCATTCTGCCCACCATGGGAATCGTAGCAGGAGGGGTGTGGGGGTGGAGTGGCGGGGAGGGGTGTGTGTGGGGTGGGGGGGGGGGGGTGGTGTGGGGGTGGAGTGGGGGGAGGGGAGGGGGGGGCTCTTCACTTTGTGAAGAGTTCTCAATCTGCCATAAGAGTTTGTCCTCGCTCTTGTACAAGTGCATCAAAGATGTGTGTGGGTATAAGTGTCCCCTCTCCAGGCTCGGGTGCCAGTCATTGAAGGGGCAGGGAATAGTTCTATGGGTTGATGCCCATCCATGACGGTATTGGAAATAATTCTGAGGTACGCATTGACCAGTGTGGGTACTTGTAATAAGTTCACAGAGGCAGAAGTCCCTTCACCAAAATCCCTTTATTTACAATTCCAACAGCAGGACACAGAGTGCTCGCAGCCAGCAGTCTACCTTCGGGGCTGCCAGAGGAACTGACACTCCCGGTTAAAGTTAAAGTTTAAAGTTTATTTACTAGTCACAAGTAAGGCTTACACCAATAAAGTTACTGCGAAATTCCCCGAGTCGTCACACTCTGGTGCCTGTTCAGGTCAATGCACCTAACCAGCAGGTCTTTCAGACTGTGGGAGGAAACCGGAGCACCCGGAGGAAACCCATGCAGACACGGGGAGAACATGAAGACTCCACACAGACAGTGACTCAAGCCGGGAATCGAACCCGGGTCCCTGGCACTGTGAGGCAGCAATGCTCACCACTGTGCCACCGTGCTGCCCCATATATACAAGTCTCTCTGATTGGCCCATCAATTGGTCCCTTAATCAGGGAGTTTGCATTCCAATAGGCCAATCTCAATGGCCTTATTAAAGTCATGATAGTACTGGGAGGAAATGGGACTCAGTGGATAGGTATGGTCTTTCACCAATTGGGGCAGCACCAGAGACCTGGGTTCGAATCCTGGCTTGGGTCACTGTCTGCGTGGAGTTTGCACATTCTCCCCGTGTCTGCGTGGATTTCCTCCGGGTGCTCCGGTTTCCTCCCACAGTCCAAAGATGTGCGGGTTAGGTGCATTGCCCATGTTAAATTGCCCCTTAGTGTCCCGGAATGTGTAGTTTAAAGGGATTAACAGGGTAAATATGTGGGGTTATGGGGAAAGGGGCTGGGTGGGACTGTGGTCGGTGCAGACTCAATGGGCCGAATGGCCTCCTTCTGCACTGTAGGAATCCTATGATTCTATGAACTGCCCAAACTCAGTGTTGAATTGAATAAGTCACTTTAAAAAGTTAACAAGGAGCTGCTGGTATCACCTAACTGATTTTTTTCTGGTAAATTGGTGTTAGGAGTATCAGGAGAAATTAGTGCAAAAAAGGGGTTTAATCTCTGTGGCTGCTGTCAACACCTCTTATCCAATTTGGTCCTGAAAATTAAATGATCAGCACTTCATAGTGTTATCACGTAGGGACCAGCTGTTTCTATCTCACTCCCTGTTACGGGGCTGACATCTAGCTCATTATTCACTTTCTAACTTCATTCATCTTCCCGGCTGAGTTAGGATTGATTTTATTTCAGGTTTGAGTTCTCCGTACCGTGCGATTTCCTGCCTTCCTGCCTTCCTCAGTTGGGGTTCAATGGGAAGCATTGGGGTCAAACACTGGAGACTGTCGGAGTGGAGGTGAAAAATACTCCTAGAAACAGTCACAAAGCAATTGCATGTTCTAAAGGTGCATCAGGAACTTTCTGGTTGGGGGATCAAAGATGGGCCAAATGGCCTTCATTTTTAAATATCATAGAATCATAGAATCTGCAGTGCAGAAGGAGACCATTCAGCCCATCGAGTCTGCACAGATAACAATCCCACTCAGGTCCTATATTAGCCCTGTAACCCCACATATTTACCCTCTTAATCCCCCTGACAGTAAGGGGCAATTTTTATCACAGCCAATCAACTTAATCCGCATATATTTGGACTGTGGGAGGAAACCACAGAGTAGAGAGTGCTGCATTGTTGGAGGTGCTTTAATTTCAGGACCCATCCGCCTTGACTGACGGTCTGAGTGGACATCAAAGATTCTGGGCCGGAATTCTCCAGTCTCATATGCCCCGCCACCACTGCTAGCCGGAACAGAGAATTTGGCACTCAGTCAAACATCCATCCAGAGCAGAGGGACTGGAGAATCCCAACTGCGGGCGAGGTCGGAGAATCCCAGCCGTGGGGCGAGGTCGGAGAATCCCAGCCGCGAGCGAGGTCGGAGAATCCCAGCTGCGAGCGAGGTCGGAGAATCCCAGCTGCGAGCGTGGTCAGAGAATCCCAGCTGTGAGCGAGGTCGGAGAATCCCAGCTGTGAGCGGGGTCGGAGAATCCTCGCCGTGGGGCGAGGTCGGAGAATCCCAGCTGTGAGCGAGGTCGGAGAATCCCAGCTGTGAGCGAGGTCGGAGAATCCCAGCTGCGAGCGTGGTCAGAGAATCCCAGCTGTGAGCGAGGTCGGAGAATCCCAGCTGTGAGCGGGGTCGGAGAATCCTCGCCGTGGGGCGAGGTCGGAGAATCCCAGCTGTGAGCGAGGTCGGAGAATCCCAGCTGTGAGCGAGGTCGGAGAATCCCAGCTGCGAGCGTGGTCAGAGAATCCCAGCTGTGAGCGAGGTCGGAGAATCCCAGCCGCGAGCGAGGTCGGAGAATCCTCGCCGTGGGGCGAGGTCGGAGAATCCCAGCTGTGAGCGAGGTCGGAGAATCCTCGCCGTGGGGCGAGGTCGGAGAATCCCAGCTGTGAGCGAGGTCGGAGAATCCCAGCTGTGAGCGAGGTCGGAGAATCCCAGCTGCGAGCGTGGTCAGAGAATCCCAGCTGTGAGCGAGGTCGGAGAATCCCAGCCGCGAGCGAGGTCGGAGAATCCTCGCCGTGGGGCGAGGTCGGAGAATCCCAGCTGTGAGCGAGGTCGGAGAATCCTCGCCGTGGGGCGAGGTCGGAGAATCCCAGCTGTGAACGAGGTCGGAGAATCCCAGCTGTGAGCGGGGTCGGAGAATCCCAGCTGCGGGCGAGGTCGGAGAATCCCAGCTGCGAGCGGGGTCGGAGAATCCCAGCCGTGGGGCGAGGTCGGAGAGTCCCAGCTGTGAGCGGGGTCGGAGAATCCCAGCTGCGGGCGAGGTCGGAGAATCCCAGCTGTGAGCGGGGTCGGAGAATCCTCGCCGTGGGGCGAGGTCGGAGAATCCCAGCTGCGAGCGAGGTCGGAGAATCCCAGCCGCGAGCGAGGTCGGAGAATCCTCGCCCTGACATTTTTAAAATTGACTTCTACATTGCCGGTGCCAGCATTTGTTGCCCATCTCTAATTCATGAATTGCTGCAGTCCGCGTGGTGTAGGTACACCCACTCTGCTGTTAGAGAGGGAGTTCCAGGATTTTGACTCAGCGACAGTGAAAGGACTGTGATATATTTCCAAGTCAGGATGGTGAGTGGTTTGGAAGCGTGTCCCCAAGCATCTGCTGCCCTTCTCCTTCTGTGTGGTAGAACACAGTAAGAAGTCTCACAACACCAGGTTAAAGTCCAACAGGTTTATTTGGAATCACGAGCTTTTGGAGCGCTGCTCCTTCATCAGGTGAGTGGAGAGGTAGGTCTCACAAACACGGCATATATATAGACAGAGACACAACTGCAAGATAATCAAGTCTTTACAGGTACAGACAGTGCGAGAGGAGAGAGGGATAATCACAGGTTAAAGAGGTGTGAATTGTCTCAAGCCAGGACAGTTAGTAGGATTTTGCAAGCCCAGTCCAAACGGTGGGGGTTACATATAGTGTGACATGAACCCAAGATCCCAGTTGAGGCCGTCCTCATGCGTGCGGAACTTGGCTATCAGTTCCTGCTCGGTGATTCTGGGTTGCCGTGTGTCTTGAAGGCCGCCTTGGAGAACGCTTACCCGAAGAGTGGTAGAGGTCAGGAGTTTGGAAGGTGCTGTCGAGGGAGCTCTGGTGAATTGCTGTAGTGCATCTTGTAGTGCACACGGCTGCCAATGTGTGTCACTGGTGGAATGAGTGAATGTTTAAGGTGGTGGAAGGGGTGCCAAGCAAGCGGGGCTGCTTTATCCTGGATTGTGTCGAGCTTCTTGAGTGTTGTTGGAGCTGCACCTATCCAGGCAAGTGGAGAGTTTTCCATCGCACTCCTGACTTGTGCCTTGTAGATGGTGGACAGGCTTTGGGGAGTCAGGTGGCGAGTTACTCTCCACAGAATTCCCAGCCTCTGATCTGTCCTTGTAATCACAGTATTTATCTGGCTAATCCAGTTCAGTTTCTGGTTAATGATAACTCCAGGGTGTTGATAGTGGGGGATTCACTGATGGTAATGTCAGTGAATGTTAAGGAGCGAAGGTTAGATTCCCTTTTGTTGGAGATGGACATTGTGGAATTTGTGCTTTACTCTTTACTTTTCTAAATCACTTCCAGAACGTGCTTCTCAGCTCTGATTGGTCATTGCCCACAATGGATTGATGGCATGTGACTATCACAGACAAATTACAAATCAACTCGGAATATATCAGGTTACCACAGTTCTGTTGCAGACAGAAAGGGAACCTATCTTGATGTTCACTATTTTGCCTGTAAGGTGGCATGGGATGTTGGGAGGTTGTGAAAGGAATTATATACATTTTTTTGTCCATCTTTCCAAAGAAAATACAGGGCAGTTGTTTATTTGAAAGTTCTTTGTTGCACCTCTTTGGTGGGAAAGGGGGAGAAGGCCTTTGCCAGGAACTTCCTTGGTGCTGCTCCGAATTCAGCTCTGTAACTTCAGCAAGAGTGCAGCTGGAAGCACTCCTTATCCACTCAAACAAGGTCCCTGGTGCAGTTTGGGGATATCCCACTCACCTGAAGCTCCAAGGCTTGGAGGCTTGGAGCTCCAAAAGCTTGTGTGGCTTTTGCTACCAAATAAACCTGTTGGACTTTAACCTGGTGTTGTTAAAATTCTTACTGCAGTTCGGGGAAGGCAGAGCAGGAACAGCTCCAAGGAGATTCGCAACAACACAAAACCAGTCTGGGCTATTTGTACCCTTGAGCCTGCTCCGCCATTCAACAAGATAATGTCCAATCTTTGACCAAAGCGCAGTGAGATTGCCACTAGAAAAAAGCAAAATACCACAGATGCTGGAATCTGAAAGCAACAGAAAAGGCTGGAAAATCTCAGCAGGTCTGCTCAATGAATCGTAGAATCCTTACAGCGCAGAAAAAGGCCAGCTGGCCCATCAAGTCTACACTGACTTTCTGACAGAACACCTTACTCAGCCCCCCACCTCCCACTCCATCCTTGTAACCCCACACATTTATCACGGCTAATCCACCTAACCTACACATCATAGGACACTAAGGGTCAATTTAGCATGGCCAATCCACCTAACCTGCACATCTTTGGAGTGTGGGAGGAAACTGGAGCACCCAGAGGAAACCCACACAGACACGGGGAGAACGTGCAGACTCCGCACAGACAGTGACCCAAGGCTGGAATCGAACACGGGTCCCTGGCGCTGTGAGGCAGCAGTGCTAACCACTGTGCCAACATGGTATTATGGAGAGAGAAGAGAGCTAACGCTTTGAGTCTGGGTGACCTTTTGTCAGAGATTGGCGCAAGCCTGGGCATTGTTTGATCGTGATTAAACGTGCTTGAAATATCAAGGCAAAGCAGCAAGTGTAATCTTTTCAAATGGTGTCTTGGCACGAATAATGGTTTCGGATTCCCAGAGTGGATTCACAACTCACATTTCAACAATGGATTTTGAAGGGAGAGAATAGAAAGGCTAACAGCTAGCACTTGCAGCAGACTGCGTCAACAGAGTTAATGCAAACAGCCGAGGTTTAAAAAAAGATTGTGCAGAAGAAAGGGTGGAAAACAGCAATCTATTCATCCTGCCAGTTAATGGTTGCCAGCTGAAATATGAATGTGTCAGTTCCCACCACCCATCCTGAGCTTTTCCAACATTTCCTGTTCCCATTTTAATTTTCCAACATCTGCAGTTCTATTTTTGCAAATTAGCAAAATCCTCTGAGTCTCTTTGTAGGTAAATTCAATAATAGGCAGCCAGATGTTATCAGGCAAAGACATGTTTTTTTTCCACACTTCTTTTTTGAGTGTGTGAAGTTTAACACCCTGTAATAGTTTCTTCCCCAGGAAGGTTTATTTTGGTCCAGAGATGCAACAATTGGAAGTTGAAGGGGGTTAAACTTGTCTAGAAATTAAATTAGCACATGATTTGAATTGATTTATTATTGTCACATGTATTAGTATACAGTGAATAATATTGTTTCTTGCGCACTATTCAGACAAAGCATACCCCGCACATAGAGAAGGAAAGGGGAGAGTGCAGAATGTAGTGTTACAGTCATAGTTAGGGTGTAGAGAAAGATCAACTTAATGCAAGGTAGGTCCATTCAAAAGTCTGATGGCAGCAGGGAAGAAGCTGTTCTTGAGTCGGTTGGTACGTGACCTCAGACTAGCTTAGACTAGATTAGCCTCTTCTCTCTCCCAAGCCGAGCTCACACATTTCATCTCAAAATTTGTCTCACAGTCTGCGGTAAAGAGGACGTATAGACGTGGCGGCACGGTAGCACAGTGGTTAGCACTGCTGCTTCACAGCTCCAGGGACCTGGGTTCGATTCCCGGCTTGGGTCACTGTCTGTGTGGAGTTTGCACATTCTCCTCGTGTCTGCGTGGGTTTCCTCCGGGTGCTCCGGTTTCCTCCCACAGTCCAAAGATGTGCGGGTTAGGTTGATTGGCCATGCTAAAATTGCCCCTTAATGTCCTGAGATGTGTAGGTTAGAGGGATTATTGGGTAAAATATGTAGGGATATGGGGGTAGGGTCTGGGTGGGATTGTGGTCGGTGCAGACTCGATGGGCCGAATGGCCTCTTTCTGTACTGTAGGGTTTCTATGATGATTCTATGATTTCTATGATAATAATGTATGAATTAGGAATGGGAGTAGGCCCCTCGAGCGCTCTCCTCCATTCTATAAGATCATGGCTGATCTGATTGTAATCTCAACCCCACATTCCTGCCTACCCCCCATAACCTTTCACCCCCTTGTTAATCAAGAATCTATCTCGCTCTGCCTTAAATATATTTAAAGACTCTGCTTCCACTGCCTTTTGAGGAACAGAGTTCCAGAGACTACTGACGCTCTGAGTGAAATAATTTCTCCTCATCACTGTTTTATACGAGCAACTCCCTATTTTTAAACCGCGACCCCCAGTTCTGGATTCTCCAACAAGAAGTAACATCCTCTGCACACCCACTCTGTCCAGACCCCTGAGGATCTTAAAGGACGGCATGGTGGCACAGTGGTTGGCACCGCTGCCTCACAGCGCCAGGGACCAGGGTTCGATTCATTGTCTGTGTGGAGTTTGCACGTTCTCTCCGTGTCTGCGTGGGTTTCCTCCGGGTGCTCCGGTTTCCTCTCGCACTTCAAAGATGTGCAGGCTAGGTGGATTGGCCATGTTAAATTACCTCTTAGTGTCAGGGGGACTAGCCTAGGGTAAATGAGCCGGGGTTACGGGAATAGGCCCTGGGTGGGATTGTGGTTGGTGCAGGCTCGATGGGTCGAATGGCCTCCTTCTGCACTGTTGGATTCTATGATTCTATAAAGATTTCGACCAAGTCACCTCTTACTCTTCTAAACCCTTGAGATTAAAGCTCCCTTATCTATTATAAGCTTGGAATGGAATTGGATGACAAATATCTTCAGACACACACACAGCCTCCCTTCCTCAGCACTCAGTATATCTCAATCCTGACAACACAGGCTAAATCTCAAGGGGCTCAATCTGTCCTGTGGTACTGGTTGTACTGTTATACATCAGGCATCATTGCCACCTCTGGGTACCTTCTTAAGCAGGTCAACAAGCACCTGAAATAGCGCACGGCTTGTGTAAGAGAAGCATGTTGCTGAATCTTATTAAGATGATCGCTGTGGTAACCTCCCCAAGGCCAATCCTCCATCTGGTCGGCACAACTGTTCTGTAATCAATTAAAGAAAAGGGCCTCATTTGCAGCTTTCAACAGCTCAAGCCAGTTCCCCAGACCGACAATACCTCCAGTCCAGGCCCTGAGGACAGTTTTAAACTCCCATCTCTCATTGAGCAGCTCCAGCTCACTCAATGGGGAAATTCCTATTCCATGAAGCCCACTGGGGAATCCGTTAATGATGGCCCACGTCCTTAGTGGCCACTGGTGTTGTCTCAATGTGCCGCACCCTCACTGCTGAATCACTGAGGTTATGGGTTCAAATTCTCCTCCACTAGACCCGAGTACCTAATTGTTGCGAAGTTGGATTGTGTAATTGTAGATTGGGAGGTCGGAAGATTGTAAAATGCTCAGGGGGTGAAAACATTGCGTGATCCCATTAAAAGATGGTGCTTTTTCTGTGCTTGGAGAGTTAAAATGCAAGTACACAGAGAACCCAAAATGAAACATTAGTATCGAAAGGCCAAACAGCAGTTTTTACCAAGACAACAGATTTTTGAATTTAGCCAATCAATTTGAATCAGGCACTTCGATACCGAAAACCTATTAAATTTAAATTGGATGGTTTTGACAACCAAAGACCAATCCTATTGTGTGAAATATTGATATGTCACCACGGGTATAAAAGAAGGGGGCAGCGGGACAAAGAGAGTGGAGCAACTAACAACTCTCCAAAGAGAGAGAATCGCTGGCTCTCATGGCTTCATCTATGTCTTAGAGAAAGCACCATCTAGATAGCAAAGATAGCAAAGAAGAAAGAAGTTCCAGACAGAAGAATCAACAGAGAAGGCCCAGAATATTCCGGAAGACACAAAACTTGGTTGTAATTTAGAGAGTGACTAAATTCTTTTGTGTTAATAAGTGGGAATTGTATTTATTGCAACAGCATATTGTTAGAATATTGTTTTATTCAGGAATAGTTAGAAGGGATTTAGTTAACTTGTTCACTGTTAGATAAATAAACTGTTATGTGTTGATTTTAGAGAGAATGTCAGGAAGTTATTTTGTATTTAACCACTAGAGGTTGCTGAAGAGCAGATTGTACCGCTTCACAGTTAGTTCTCAGGGGGAGGGTTCAACCTCTGCTGTATAACACTAATCCAGGCTGACACTCCAGTTCAATACTGAGGGAATGCTGCAATGCCGGAGATACAGGAGAATTCTCCCTGCTGCACTGACCCCAATTAGTTCTCAACTAACATCACTGCAACTTATTGGTCAATATTAGCTTGTGGGAGCTTGCTGTGCTGAAACTGGCTGCCACGTTTCCTATAGCACAACACTTCTAAAGTGCTTCACTGACCGTAAAGGGTTTTGGGAAGTCCTGAGGATGTTCAAGGCACTATATAAATGCAGATCTTTCTTTGGTGGCCAGTCCATGCTCATTAAATGCCGGCATTGCGCTGTAGTCATTGTTATCTCTCTATTATTGACTCTGACTGTGCTGGTGGAGCCAGTAAACACGATGGCCCAGAACATTCTCCTGTTTTTGCTGCTGTGTTCCCCAGTCTTATCAAATTAGATTAATCTCCATTAACTGACATCTGTCACTTGGCAGAGCAAACTCTCAGCCCACTCTCGATCGCACTTGTGTGCCAAGAGCAGCCAGGCTGTACAACATCTATCAGTGCCAGAGTCAGTAAGGTAGAGTACAGATGTGGAGGGCAGTGGAAGCAGCAATTTCTCTCGATTGGACTGTCAGTTTCTTATCAGGAATCAATATGTAAACCTGTTTGCTGACATAGATTTTATGCCCAGGTGGATTGAATAGACTATTGAAAGAACAACAATTGTCGCACACATTATAGATTATGAGGTTGATAAGGATTACAGTTGGCAGTACAGCCTACGCTCCAGGTTTGTTTAAGGGCGTCTATTGTTCTGGCCCCCTGCCCACAAGAGGAAATAGTTCCTCTCTCAAATTCTTCACTTGTTTTTACCACCTTGATTAGGTCACCCCTCAGCCTTCTGTACTCAAAACAACAAAAGCCAATTTTGTACAACTTGTCCTTATAATGTAGATAGAGAGGCGATGGCCTAGTGGTATTATTGCCAGACTATTAATCCAGAAACTCAGCTAATGCTCTGTGGACTCAGGATCAAATTCCACCATGGTAGATGGTGGAATTTGAATTCAATACAAATATCTGGAATTAAGAATCTATTGATGACCATGAAACCATTGCCGATTGCTGGAAAAACCCATCTGGTTCACTAAAGTCCTTTAGGAAAGAAAATCTGCCGTCCTTACCCAGTGTGACCTACATGTGACTCCAGAGACACAGCAATGTGGTTGACTCTCAACTGCCCTCCAAGGGCAACTAGGGATGGGCAATAAATGCTGGCCAGCCAGCGCCTCCCATGTTCCACGAATGAATAAAGAAATTGAGTGGCAGAACAGGTTCGAGGGGCTGAATGGCCTCATCCAGCCAATTCCCATTTGAAACCTGCAGCAACAGGTGGTTGCGAACAGCATGTTGAGTGAAAAGCGAGGTGGGGGGTTTCTGTAACACCGTGCCATTGGTGATGGGGGAGTAGGCATTCAGTGGCAATATGCAGCCCACTGCAGGATGGGGGTGGGGTAAACCTAAACTTTGCATGTGGCCTCTGGAGGAATATTGCCGTTCCTTCTGATGCTGTGTGAAAAGTCTAAAAGGTTGAGGAAGGATAAACGTTGTGCTTTCACTGGTCCAGGCTCCTCGTCCTGTCTCATTGGAAAGCTGTTCCAGTCTCCTCGAGCGGGAACCACAGTTAAAATCGCAAACAGGCCCCACATAGGTCATCAAAGAACTTCATTGGAGCCGGTCGACAGAAAAAGCCAGATGACATTCCCATCTATTCAGAAGAGCAACTTAGCATCGAAGATGATGTGAATATAGTGGGACACTGGTGGAATACCAATCATCGCTGTAATGTCCGATCCTCACTGATTTATCAGAACTGACTTTGACTCAGCCAATGCCTGGAACAGAGGAACAGGAGCAGGCCATTTAGCCCCTCATCTTCTTCTCTGATTCAGAACAGTCATGACTTCCCAAACAAAAATTTATTCATCAAAGTTTTGACATTTTCTATTGGACCCCCAGCCTTTTTTGGGAAAGTTTCAGATTTTTCCCCTGCTCTTAATGTGAAGAATTCCTGAGTGACCTCACCCCCAAATGGATTAGCTCCAATTCTGAAATCCAGCCTTTTGTTCACGCCCTGACAACACTGTAACTCACCCTCCAATCACATTAAATATTTCGGTAAGTGCTCCTTTCAGTCTCCTACACTCCAGGGAGAAAAAGACCAGGTTTTGGCAACATGTCCTCATAATTTAACCCTTTTTGCTCCAGTATTGTTCTGGCAAATGGGCACATTAGCCCCTCTGAGGTCAGTATATCCTTCCCGCCAGAGGGTTAATTGATAGACTTGGAGACACAATGAAGGTAATTAATATGCCACGGTCCGCTGGTACCTAAGCACTACCCTGCTCTGCAGTAAGTGATTAGAAGTGCCTACACTGTCACTAAAATTAGCAAAGGCTGTTGTTCCTGCCCCAGAATATGAGAACAGATGAATTTACGGAGCCCACACTCTCAGTGGGGAGACACATTCAAAAGCAGCATAGGTTGGAGAATTGACAATTTGTTTGGAACATTTTAACCCTATTTTGCTATTGAGTTCTTCTTCTAAACTTATGTTCCAAATCAACTATAAAAGTTGATTTGGAACATAAGTTTAGTGTACTGCACAGTGTGGTATGCGTAGGAACAAACAGGAGAAGAAAGAATGATCATGAGAAACAAGGATAGGCCATTCACCTGCTCCAGTCTGCTCCACCAAAATACATTGGCAATACGGCATTTTTGACAACCTTAGGATATTGCCAAATGGTAAGGGAACCAACAAGTGGGAAAGGCCTACTGGATCTCATCCTCACTAATCTACTTGTCGCAGAAATCCATGATGCCATTGGTAGAAGTGACAACCACACAGACCTTGTGAAGTCAATATCCCGTCTTCATTGAGGATAATCTCCATTGTGCTGTGTGACACCACCACTGTGCCAAGTGGAATAGATTTCAGGTAGATTTGCAACTCAAGACTGAGCATCCATGAGTCATTGTGGGCCATCGGCAGCAACAGAATTATACTCAACCACACTCTGGAACCTCATGGCCCGGTATATCCCCCACTCTACCGTTACCACCAAGCCAGGGGATCAACCCTGGTTTAATGAGCAAAGTAAGAAGTCTCACAACACCAGGTTAAAGTCCAACAGGTTTATTTGGTAGCAAATACCATAAGCTTTCGGAGCAATGCTCCTTCGTCAGATGGAGCTTAATGCGCAAATGCAGGATCACATGCCAGGAGCAGCAGCAGGCACACCTAAACATGAGGCTTCAACTTGGTGAAGCTACAAGACAGGACTAATTGCGTGGCAAACAGCAGAAGCAGCGAGTGATAGATAGAAGTAAGGGATGTCACAATCAGCAAATCAGATCTAAGCTCTGCAGTCTGCCCACATCCAGTCGAGAATGGTGGTGGACAATTAAACAACTCACTGGAGGAGGAGGCTCCACAAATATCCCCGTCCTCAATGATGGAGGACCCCAGCACATCAGTGCAGAAGCTAAGACTGAAGCATTTGCCACAACCTTCAGTCAGAAGTGCAGAGTGGATGATCCATCTCGGTGTCCTCTAGTGGTTCCCAGCATCTCAGATGCCAGTCTCCAGCCAATTCGATTCACTCCATCTGATTTCAAAAAATGGCTAAAGGCACTGGATATGAGAAATGTTATGAGCCCTGTCAACATTCCAGCAATAGTACTGAAGACCTGTGTTCCAGAACGAGCTGCACTCTTATCCAAGCTGGTGCAGTACAGCCACAACACGGATATCGACTTGGAAAACTGTCCAAATACGTCCTGTCCACAAAAAAAACAGGACAAATCCAACCCAACCAATCAGCCCCATCAGTCCACTGTCAATCATCAGTAAAGTGATGGATCATTGCCAGAGTTAGCAAATAGTACTTACCCGGCAATAACCTGCTCACTGCTGCCCAGTTTGGTTCCACCAGGGTCACTCAGCTCTTGACCTCATTACAGCCTTGGTTCAAACATGGACAAAAGAGTTGAACTTAAGAGGTGAGGTGAGAGTGACAGCCCTTGACCAAGTGTGGCATCTAGATGCCTTACAAATCTGGATTCAATGGGAATAAGGAGGAAAACTTTCCACTAATTTGTGTCATACTTAGCACAAAGGAAGATGGTTTTCTTTGATGGAGGTCAATGATTTCAGTCCCAGGACATCACTGCATGAGTTGCTCAAGGTAGTTTCCCCAATGCAACTATCTTCAGCTGCTTCATCATTGACCTTCCATCCATCATGAGGTCATTAGTGGGGATGTTTGCTGACAAAGCAGTCCGTGCCCATATACAGCAAGATCCTGGGTTACGTTTAGGCTTGGGTTGATATTTGGCAAGTAACATTCATACCACACAAATGCCAGACAATAACCATCTCCAACAAATGTAGTCAGCCAACATAATCAAGGACCCCATGCACCCCAGACATACTCTTTTCCACCTTTGGCACGGTGGCACAGTGGTTGGGGCGGCACGGTGGCATAGTGGTTAGCACTGCTGCTTCACAACACCAGGGACCTGGGTTTGATTCCCGGTTTGGGTCACTGTCTGTTTGGAGTTTGCACGTTCTCCCCGTGTCTGCGTGAGTTTCCTCCGGGTGCTCCGGATTCCTCCCACAGTCTGAAAGACGTGCTGGTTAAGTGCATTGACCCGAACAGGTGCCGGACTGTGGCGACTAGGGGAATTTCACAGTAACTTCATTGCAGTGTTAATGTAAGCCTTACATGTGACTTACAAATAAACTTTAACTTTAAACTTTTAATCTTCTTCCACTGAGAAAAAGATACAAAAGTCTAAGATTACGTACCAACCGACTCAAAAACAGCTTCTTCCAAGCTGCTATCAGACTTTTGAATGGACCTATCTTGCATTAAGTTGATCTTTCTCCACACACCAGCTATGACTCTAACACTACATTCTGCACTCTCATTCTGCACTCTCCTTGACATTTAATGGCATTACCATCACTGAGTCCCCCGCTATCAACATCCAGGGGGTACCATTGACAGGAAACTGAACTTGGCCAATCATATTATATTCTCATTCCGAGAGCAGATCAGAGGCCAGGAATTCTGGGGTGAATAACCCATCCCCTGTCTCACCAAAGCCTGTCCATCATCTACAAGGTACAAGTCAGGAGTTTAATGGAATGCTCTCTCCTTGCCTCGATGAGTGCGGCTCCAACAACATTGAAGAAGATGGACACCATCCAGGACAAAGCAGCCCCACTTGATTAGGGCGGCACGGTAGCACAGTGGTTAGCACTGCTGCTTCACAGCTCCAGGGACCTGGGTTCGATTCCCGGCTTGGGTCACTGTCTGTGTGGAGTTTGCACATTCTCCTCGTGTCTGCGTGGGTTTCCTCTGGGTGCTCCGGTTTCCTCCCACAGTCCAAAGATGTGCGGGTTAGGTTGATTGGCCATGCTTAAAAAAAATTGCCCTTAGTGTTCTGAGATGCGTAAGTTAGAGGGATTAGTGGGTAAATATGTAGGGATATGAGGGTAGGGCCTGGGTGGGTTTGTGGTTGGTGCAGACTCGATGGACCGAATGGCCTCTTTCTGTACTGTCGGGTTTCTATAATTAGCATCCCATCAACCACCTTCAACATTCATTCCCTCCACCACTGACGCACAGTAGCAGCAATGTGTACTATCCATAAGATGCACTGCAGCAGCTCACCAAGGCTCCTTCAACAGTACCTTCCAAATCCACGACATCTGCCACCAAGAAAGACAAGGGCAGCTAATGGCTAAGATCATGACCATCTGCAATTTCTTCTCCAAGCCACGCACCATCCTGACCTCCCTACCAGAAAAAAGCTGGCATTCGTCAGTGTTTATCTAAGTTCAGAAGCATTCAATGCTAATCTGATGTCAAATGATGTAATTTGGAATGAATATTCATTCACGTGAAAGCAATGTTCCTTTGTATTCATTTCTAGAGGGCCAGAATACAAGACCTGGGATGTACTGCTGAAGTGTTTGAGGCTCTGGTCAGACCTCATTTGGAGTATTGTGAGCAATAAGGTTAGTAAGGCACGACCTACCTGCCACAAAACCATGCTGACTATCACCTATCAATTCATTACTCTCCAAATAACTATAAATCCTATCCCTTATAATTTTTTCCAACATCTTGCCGACAACAGAAGTGAGACTCACCGGTCTATAATTCCCGGGGAAGTCTCTGTTCCCCTTCTTAAACAATGGGACAACATTCGCTAACCTCCAATCTTCTGGTACTATACCAGAGGCCAACGACGACCTGAAGATCAGAGCCAGAGGCTCTGCAATCACTTCTCTTGCCTCCCAGAGAATCCTTGGATAAATCCCATCCGGACCAGGGGATTTATCTATTTTCAGACCCTCCAGAATATCCTGCACATCCTCCTTATCAACTGTAATACTGTCTATTCTACTCCCCTGCAACCCAGTGTCCTCCTCAGCTATATTCATGTCCCCTTGCGTGAACACCGAAGAGAAATATTGGTTCAATGCTTCACCAATCTCCTCCGGTTCCACACATAACTTCCCTCTGCCATCTATAACTGGCCCTAAACTTGCCCTAACCAACCTTCTGTTCTTGACATACCTATAGAACGCCTTAGGATTCTCTTTAACCCTATCCGCCAAAGTCTTCTCATGTCCCCTTTTAGCCCTTCTAAGCTCGCTCTTCAACTCCCTCTTAGCCAATCTAATAGAGTGGATGTGGAGAGGATGTTTCCACTAGTGGGGAAGACTAGAACTCAAGGGCACAACCTCAGAGTGAAGGGACGCCAGAGGGTGGTGAATCTGTGGAACTCATTGCCACAGATGGCTGTGGAGACCAGGCCATTGAGTGTCTTTAAGACAGAGATAGATAGGTTCTTGGTTAATAAGGGGATCAGAATCATATCAGCCATGATTGAATGGCAGAGCAGACTCGATGGGCCGAATGGCCTAATTCTGCTGCTGTATCTTATGGTCTTATGGTTTTATATTGATCGCACTTGAGATAAAAAGCCCTTTAATAAGTATCATTGAAAGCACTCAAAATACTTGAAAGCCATCGCTTCTTGTCAAGGTCTCCATTGTTTAGATGTGATGATTAGTAATTGCAAGTGCTTGGGAATTGAGGGAAAGAAGTGTTCCTGCAGACACACTTAAAATTTCCAAGTACAGCAGCTCAAACTAGGACTTAGTTTTTCAACAAATAAGCATTGAAACTTATCCAGCTGCTGCTGTGAACACACTATGGAATATCAGCCAATACAGTCCACCAGGATTTTACCACCAATGATGTCAGGTGAATGGTTGGCTGTTCACGGTTGATGTAGTATCCACAGTTCCGAGCAGATAAATGCTTGCGATTGGGCTGAATGGTGTTGTGCGGTGGCACAGTGGTTAGCACTGCTGCCTCACAGCGCCAGGGACCCGGGTTCAATTCCGGCCTCGTGTCACTGTCTGTGTGGAGTCTGCGGTTCTCCCCGTGTCTGCGTGGGTTTCCTCTGGGTGCTCCGGTTTCCTCCCACACTCCAAAGATGTGCGGGATAGGTGCATTGGCCATGCCAAATTATCCTTAGTGTCAGGGGGATTAGCAGGGTAAATATGTGGGGTTAGGGGGATAGGCCTGGGTCAGATTGTGGTCGGTGCAGATTCGATGGGCTGAATGACCTCTTTCTGCACTGTACGGATTCTATGATGTGATTTTCAGTTTATTAATGACTTCATATGACTTCAGAACACTTCCGAACTCAAGGTGGGATTTTGTGGCCTCGCTCGTCCCGAAACCGGAAAATCCTGCCCCAGGTCAACGGATATTTCCATGGTCCACCCCTCGCCCGCTCTGATTCCTGCAGCGGGTGGGACAGTAAAATTCCAGCGACAGAGTTTTGAGTACAAGTTAGCATTATTCTGTGCTGAATTCTGTCAAAGTTTTCGGGTAGGGTTGTATCCGCATTGTCGGTCCTTCACTGTCACTGGGTCAAAATTCTGGAACTCCCTCCCAAACAACACTGTGGGTTTACCTACACCGCATGGTTCAAGAAGGCAACTTATCACCATCTTTTCAGGGGCAATTAGTGATGGGCAATAACATTGCCTAGCCAGTGACGCCCACATCCCACAGAAGAATTTAAAAAATTGGTCTTTGCTCTTTAGATATATTTCTAAGTATAGGATGAAACAGTCTTTGGGTTGCTGGCAAGCCAAATGGAATAAGATCACTTCCTGTGACTCAAATTGCCGTTTAAGAAATCCAGGGAATCAATACATGACCCTTGTCAGTTTGCACGGCAACACCTCCCTTTGTATGTCTCCACTTGCTCTTCATGCCTTCCTTCATCCCACCCACACACATTCGCTCTATCTCTGGATCTTCTTTACAAATAGAATGTTACATTTCACAACTTCCCAAAGTATTTTAGAACCAGTGAAGTGTTTCTGAAATGCTGTCACTGTTGTAAAGTAGAAACCGCACTTGTTCTCTCTTGAGGAAAAAATTGTCCAGGGTGCAGCATGTCGCGCAATTGTCAGTGTCCATCTCTATCCTTCACTATATTATGAAATCGCTACACACAGAACTCTTCATCCCCGAAGTCCCTGAACTGCATCTCTCTCTCTCCCTCTCTCTCTCCGTCTGTTCGTATCCAACCACTTTGTTTCCCTCCACACCCTGTGCATCACCTCTCTCTCTCATGGAACCATAGAAAAGTTACATCACAGCACCATTCGGCCCATCTTGTCCATGCCAGCCCAAGGACACCCAGGTGTCCTTTCTAATTCCACCTTCCAGCACCCGGCCCACAGCTTTGTAGTTTACAGCACTTAAGGTGCAGATCCAGGTACTTTTAAAAAGAGTTTAGGGTCTCTGCCTCCACCACCAACTCAGGCAGTGAATTCCAGACACCCAGCACCCTCTGCGTAAAATAGTTCTTCCTCATGTCCCTCTACTGCCACTTAGCTTGAATCTATGTCCCCTGGTTCTAGAATTCCCCAAACAATTTTATCCTGCCCGCTCTATCTCTTCCCCTCATAATTTTGTACACCTCTGTCCACTCACCTCTCAGCATTCTTTGTTTCAAGGAAAGTAACCAATCCCTGGCCATAATATAACATTGTAGCAATGTCATGACCTTAGCAGAAATCTGTCGACAAGAAATTTGAATTATTAACTAAAAAGACCACAAAACCAGATTCCAAGTTTAAAACAAAACGTTTACTGTAACAAAGACCTAACATTATATTACGTAAGTGATGCGCGATTAAATCACTCGGGAGGCTGGATCGTACCCGGGAAATAAAGGCTTTTATTAGTAACAAGAATGGAGCATACTATATACAATACAATCCCAGACTAAAGGGTCACCAGGCAGTGCAGTGATCTTTATACTCCTACAGGTAGGCGGAGCCAACCGGAGTGTACCACAGAACAATACCAACAGGTAGAACACCCCAACCCTAACCCCAACAGTGACAACAGTAACATATGTACAAGTACCCATAGTGCTAACCATCTATGGTTCAGTACCCATAGTGGTAACCATCTATGGTTCACCACAGTAAGCTTATACTTGAAATTAGCATTCCAAAAGAACACTCCCTGTTCTACTTTTAATTTCAAAGGAGAATGCCTTTTCGTAAGTGATCATTTAATTCTCCTGGAACCAAACCAAGGTGTGCCACAGCTCCTGGGAATTCACTCCAGTTCTTCTTCATTTCAATACTACCTTTGGAGGTAAGAGATTAGCTGAGGATTCTCCCTCTCGCGTCCAGCTAGGTGAATCCTCCAGCCTTACTTCAGCAGCTTCAGGAATTTAGATTTCCCAGAAGAGCACGGGTCTCGCTTGTGTCCTTGCACAGTGCCTCCAAATCAGAAACACCCCTGGTTCCTGAAGGCCTCTCTGGTCTTTGTCATGGCTGCTGACAGATTCTCTCTCTGCCTGTTTTAAGTTGCGCTGGATATAGACTGCCTACTCCCTGTGAGAAATCATGAAGATAAACCAAAACAAAGGAAACGTCACCTCTTAACCCAACTCCATAGCAAAGCGTCACACATGGTCTGTTTTCAGATAGAAATGCAAATCAATTATCTTTAACTTTAAACGTAGGCCGATACTCTACCACCTTGCCCGCGCGGAATCAGCACGGGCAAGGGCCCAACAACAGAAATCTCCATTGACCTCGGGCGTGAGTTTCAGGTCTCGCCCAAGCGAGGCTGTAAAATCCTGCCCATTTCCTTTCATCTGCAAAGTATAGGGATACTTTAAATCCATCCTTTCCTTACAAGTTGCCTTCAAATCCTCCCCGATTTGGGAAAAATACATTAATAATTTGAACTCTATCACAAACGTCCACAGCCAAACTGTCTCCACAACTAATTAATGAGGTTCCATTGCTTGATTTTTACACACCACCTTCAAGCATCGTAGCTGTGAGGGACAGCTCGGTGGATAGGATATTGGTATGTAGATAGGCTGGAAAATTGGGCGGGGATCCTGGATTCAGGATTCAATCCTGGACCGGGGAGCGGCGCGGGCTTGGAGGGCCGAAGGGCCTGTTCCTGTGCTGTATTGTTCTTTGTTCTTTGTTCTTTTTGTTCACTAACATAACATAGGCTTCTCTTTGATCTGTAATTAACACAAACCTGCCTGCCAGCCTCTCGGACCTAGCACTGTTCATTCATCCTACATTCAAAAATTACAGCTACCAAACAAAAATAATCTTATAATATATGAATTTGGAAACAGTAACTCAACTTCAAAAGTAAGATTCTGCCTGCAAAACACTTCTGGATAACCTGAGCTTGTGAAAGACATTATAAACTAAAGCAACTATTTCCACTGGCTGGAAAATCTAAAACTAGGAGGCAGAGTTGAAAAATTGGAGCCAAACTTTTCAGCAGTGATATTAGGAGATACTTAGAAATGTAGAAACATAGAGAATAGGAGCAGGAGTAGGCCAATCAGCCATTCAAGCCCGCTCCATCATTTATAATGATCATGGCTGATCATCCAACTCAAAAGCCTGATCCCGCCTTCCCCTCATATACTTTCATCCCTTTAGCCCCAAGAGCTATATCTGACTCCTTCGTGAAAACATATAGGTTATTGGCCTCAATAACCTTCTGTGGTAGCTTACCATTCTCTGGATGAAGACATTTAGAGTCATAGAGTCATAGACATTTACAGCATGGAAACAGGCCCTTCGGCCCAACTTGTCCATGCTGCCCTTTTTTTTAACTACTAAGCTGGTCCCAATTGCCGGCATTTGGCCCATATCCCTCTATACCCATCTTACCCATGTAACTGTCTAAATGCTTTTTAAAAGACAAAATTGTACCCACCTCTACTACTACCTCTGGCATCTTGTTCCAGACACTCACCACCCTGTGTGAAAAAACTGGCCCTCTGGACCCTTTTGTATCTCTCCCCTCTCACCTTAAACCTAAGCCCTCAAGTTTTAGACTCTGCTATCTTTGGGAAAAGATATTGACTATCTAGCTGATCTTTACCCCTCATTAAGATCACCCCTAAACCTCCTACGCTCCAGGGAAAACAGTGCCAGTCTATCCAGCCTCTCCTAAGAACTCAAACCATTAAGTCCCAGTAACATCCTAGTAAATTTTTTCTGCACTCTTTCTATTTTAATAAGAGCCTTTCTATAATAGGGTGACCAGAACTGTATATAGTATTCCAAGTGTGGCCTTACCTATGTCTTGTACAAAGAACAAGGAACAATACAGCACAGGAACAGGCCCTTCGGCCCTCCAAGCCCGCGCCACTCCCTGGTCCAAACTAGACCATTTTTTGTATCCCTCCATTCCCACTCCGTTCATATGGCTGTCTAGATAAGTCTTAAACGTTCCCAGTGTGTCCGCCTCCACCACCTTGCCTGGCAGCGCATTCCAGGCCCCCACCACCCTCTGTGTAAAATATGTCCTTCTGATATCTGTGTTAAACCTCCCCCACTTCACCTTGAACCTATGACCCCTCGTGAACATCACCACCGACCTGGGGAAAAGCTTCCCACCGTTCACCCTATCTATGCCTTTCATAATTTTATACACCTCTATTAAGTCTCCCCTCATCCTCCGTCTTTCCAGGGAGAACAACCCCAGTTTACCCAATCTCTCCTCATAACTAAGCCCCTCCATACCAGGCAACATCCTGGTAAACCTCCTCTGTACTCTCTCCAAAGCCTCCACGTCCTTCTGGTAGTGTGGCGACCAGAACTGGACGCAGTATTCCAAATGCGGCCGAACCAACGTTCTATACATCTGCAACATCAGACCCCAACTTTTATACTCTATGCCCCGTCCTATAAAGGCAAGCATGCCATATGCCTTCTTCGCCACCTTCTCCACCTGTGATGTCACCTTCAAGGATCTGTGGACTTGCACACCCAGGTCCCTCTGCGTATCTACACCCTTTATGGTTCTGCCATTTATCGTATAGCTCCTCCCTACATTATTTCTACCAAAATGCATCACTTCGCATTCATCAGGATTGAACTCCATCTGCCATTTCTTTGCCCAAATTTCCAGCCTATCTATATCCTTCAACAAGACGTCCCAACTCCTGTATTCAATGTTCTGACCAATGAAACCAACACGCTGAATGCCTTCTTCACCACTGTCCACCTGTGACTCCACTTTCAAGGAGCTATGAACCTGTATCCCTAGATCTCTTTGTTCTATAACTCTCCCCAACGCCTTCCCATTAACTGTATAAGTTCTGCCCTGGTTCGATCTACCAAAATGCATCATCTTGCATTTATCTAAATTAAATTCTATCTCAAAAGCCTGATCCTGCCTTCCCTCACATACTTTCATCTCTTTAGCCCAAGAGCTATTTCTACCTCCTTCTTGAAAACATACAGTTTTCTCCTCATCTTCGTCCTAAAATGTTTACCCCGTATTCTTAGACTGTGACCTCTTGTTCTGGACTCCCCCGCCATCAGGAATATCCTTCCATGCCGAGTCCTGTTCAAATTTTACAGGTTTCTATGAAATCCACCCTCATTCTTCTGACCACTAGCTAATATAACCCTAACCAACTCAATCTCTCCTCACACGTCAGTCCCGCCATCCCAGGAATCACTCTGGGATAGGTGGTAGAAGATTGGAACTCTCTTCCACAAAAGGTAATTGATACTAGATCAATATTAAATCTTAATTCTGAGATTGGTAGATTTTTATTAACCAAATGGAACTTAAGGGATATGGAGGAAAGTTGGGTATATAAAAGGGTGGCATAATGGCATGGTGGTTAGCACTGCTGCCTCACAGTGCCAGGGATCTGGGTTCAATTCCTGCCTCAGGTGACCGTCTGTGGGGAGTTTGTATGTTCTCCCTGTGTCTGCGTGGGTTTTCTCCGGGTGCTCCGGTTTCCTCCCGCAGCCCAAAAAGCATGCTGGTTAGGTGCATTGGCCATGCTAAATTCTCCCTCAGTGTACTCAAACAGGTGCCGGAGTGTAGTGACTGGGGGATTTTCACAGTAATTTAATCGCAGTAAGCCTACTTGTGACACTAATAAATAAACTTAAAGACTTAAACTTAAAACTCAAACTTATATGGAGTGCCAGGGGGACGAGCAGGGTAAATATGCAGGGTCACGGGATAGGGCCTGGGTGGGATTGTTGTCGGTGTAGGCTCGATGGCTGAATGGCCTCCTTCTGCACTGTAGGGATTCTAAAGTTAGAAGTTAAAGTTTACTTATTAGTCACAAGTAAGGCTTACATTAACACTGCGATTAAGTTACTGTGAAATTCCCCTAGTCGCCACAGTCCGGCACCTGTTCGGATCAATGCACCTAGCCAGCACGTCTTTCAGAATGTGGGAAGAAACCGAGGAAACCCACTCAGACATGGGGAGAATGTGCAAACTCCACACAGACAGTGACCCAAACTGGGAATTGAACCCGGGTCCCTGGCGCTGTGAAGCAGCAGTGCTAACCACTGTGCTGCCGCGCCGCCGGCCTCACATGAAGCTATGAGTTAAGGCACAGGTCATTTATGATCTCATTGAATGGCAGAACAGACAAAAGGGGCTGAATGGTCGTCGCTTATTCCCATTGTTCTAAATCCAAAACTCAGATCATTTTTTCAATAACGCTATCAAATTGCTGCCTCCTGGGACTTGGCTATGGAAGCCCCCATATCTCTGCTCCTGCACCCTTTTAAAATGATCCTGTCTAGCCAATGTGATGTTTTGGATTTTGTGTCAGTTCAAATAACTAAGCTTCCTCTTTAAAATTTAACCAAGATAATATCAGGGGAATGTAATTAAAACCTTCCAGGAGTATAATTATAATAGTAGCTATCATCACGTATTATCCTAAAATAGAATTATCACTAATTTATACATTGGCTGTAAAGTTTATCGACAATTCAACTTATTTAATTAAAATCATATCCTTGAGATAGATTGATATACTGATTTTTAAGATGTTATTTTTCAGTGACGGTTCATGCCTCTATCACCAAGCAACCCCTCCAGTGCCAACTCATTCTAATTCACTGTCAAAGTGAAGGCAGGCACTTGCAATTGAGTAGACTGGAGTTATACCCATTGGAATTCAGAAGAATGAGGGGAGATCTTATAGAAACATGTCAGATTATGAAGGAAATAGGTAAGATAGAAGCAGGGAGGTTGTTTCCACTGGCGGGTGAAACCAGAACTAGGGGGCATGGCCTCAAAATAAGGGGGAGCAGATTTAGGACTGAGTTGAGGAGGAACTTCTTCACCCAAAGGGTTGTGAATCTGTGGAATTCCCTGCCCAGTGAAGCAGTTGAGGCTACCTCATTGAATGTTTTTAAGGCAAGGATAGATAAATGTTTGAACAGTAAAGGGATTAAGGGTTATGGTGAGCGGGCGGGTAAGTGGAGCTGAGTCCACAAAAAGATCAGCCATGATCTTATTGAATAGCAGAGCAGGCTCGAGGGGCCAGATGGCCTACTCCTGCTCCTAGTTCTTATGTCCTTATGTTCTTATTTATACAGCACCTTTCACAAGCTCTGCACATCCCAAAACACATCGCTACCAGTGAAGTACTTCTGAAGTCAAAACAGAAAATGCTGGAAAAACTCAGCAGGTCTGGAAGCATCTGTGGAGAGAGGGAGACAGAGTTAATGTTGCGAGTCCATGTGACTCTTCTTCAATACTTGTTGACGTGTAGTCACTGTTGCAGGATATGGAGGAAAAGCAGCAACCAATTTGTACACAGCAAGATCCCACGAACAGCAATGTGAGAATGACCCAGGTCTTGTCTTTTTTTTGTAACGTGGAAGCAAAATACTGCAGACACTGGAAACCTGAAATTAAAACAAGAATGCTGGGGCGGGGGGGGGAAAACTCAACATGTGTGGAGGGAAAAAAAGACTGGCACGGTAGCACAGTGGTTAGCACTGCTGCTTCACAGCTCCAGGGACCTGGGTTCGATTCCCGGCTTGGGTCACTGTCTGTGTGGAGTTTGCACATTCTCCACGTGTCTGCGTGGGTTTCCTCCGGGTGCTCCGGTTTCCTCCCACAGTCCAAAAGATGTGCGGGTTAGGTTGATTGGCCATGCTAAAATTGCCCCTTAGTGTCCTGGGATGTGTAGATTAGAGGGATTAGCGAGTAAAATATGTAGGGATATGGGGGTAGGGCCTGGGTGGGATTGTGGTCGGTGCAGACTCGATGGGCTGAATGGCCTCTTTCTGTACTGTAGGGTTTCTATGATTCTATGATTTATGGTCCATCTCAAATTGCCCCGTGGAGGTAATTAGAAATATTAGTTATTACATAATTATCTGTGTTCAGAGTATTTGTTACTACAGCTTTGGGGAGAGAATTCAGCCTACCATGGTTCGTCCATCTGGATACAGAAGAGGAATGGTGGTGTGGTGGTAATATCTGCACTTGTAATCCATGGGCCAAGCCTAACGCTCAGAGGACGTGGGTTCAAATCCCACCATGGCAGCTGGTGGAATTAAATTCAATTAATTAAATTAAATATGGAATATAAAAATGCTAGTCTCAGTAATGGCAGCCATGAATTATTGATTGCTGCAAAAACCCACTTGGTTCACTAATGTCCTTTAGGGGAGGAAATCTTACCTGGTCCGGCCTACATGTGATTCCAGAGCCACAGCAGTGAGGTTAATTCTTAACTGCCCTCTAAAATGGCCAAGCAAACCACTCAGTTCAATAATGCCCACAATTTCAGAGTTTCTGCATCCAAGACTACATTTCCCATCCTTATAACCACCAATCCCTGTGAATAAGACATGTACAAGACCAAAAAACATCTCTCCAGCCCACCCAAGGCCCCAGAAGGTTTAAACTTTTTCTAAAAGTTGATTTATCAATGTCACAAGTAGGCTTACGTTAACACTGCAATGAAGTTACTGTGAAAAACCCCTAGACGCCACACTCCAGCGCCTGTTCAGGTACACTGAGAGAGAATTTAGCACGGCCAATGTAGCTAACCAACACATCTTTTGGACTGTGGGAGGAAACAAGAGCACCCAGAGGAAACCCACGCAGATACGGGCAGAATGTGCAAACTCCACACAGACAGTGACCCAAGCCGGGAATCGAACCCGGGTCCCTGGCGCTGTGAGGCAGCAGTGCTAACCCACTGTGCCGCCGTGCCGTTCATGGTGACAGTTCTCAATCCCCACTCCCTTCAGCTGTTCTGTCAAAGGGGTTAAAATCGAGACAATCTGTCAGCGTCAAATTGCTGCTTTCTCCAATGCAGCAGGTGTTAGCTACGTGCTAATTGAGGTTGTTCATGCTGCAGACACAGACAGAAATACCGGCAGCTCATCGTGTCCAATTAGCAGGTTCAGTTTTAACTCTCAAAGGGGAATTGAATAAGTACTAGCCTTTGCAGGGCTAGCAGGAAAGTACAGACAGAGTGGAACTGTGGTAACAAAGCGGGTCAGAGGCTGGGCGAGTGACTCCCGTAAAGAGAGGACCTTGGAGGCAGATTGATGAGTGGACCACTGTGTTGCCAAGGGAACAATCCCTCTGAAATGCTGGAAGGGGGAATCAGAGAAGAAGAAGGCTTGTTTCATGGTGGCATTATCCTGGAAGTGACAGAAACAGTAAAGGATGATCCATTGAATGTGGAGGCAGTTGGTGAATTTACTCTCCTGCCCCATGCATTCCCCTCTGATATACACCCCACTGCCCATTCTCATTCCTGTTCATTGACCGCTATGGGTGAGAAGGTAGTGAGAGTTGTGATGATATTGAGGTGTTGGGGAAGAGGGAGCCAATGTAGGACAATACCCTCCGAAATGACCCGGCAAGCCACTCAGTTCAAGGGCAATTAGGGGTGGGCACTAAATGCTGGTCCAGCCAGCGATGCCCACATCCCTGAACAAAATAAAAAAAACTCTCCTCTCCTAGAAACCTACAGTACAGAAAGAGGCCATTCGGCCCATCGAGTCTGCGCCGACCATAATCCCACCCAGGCCCTACCCCCATATATTTTACCCACTAATCCCTTTAACCTACGCATCTCAGGACACTAAGGGGCAATTTTTAGCATGGCCAATCAACCTAACCTGCACATCTTTGGACCGTGGGAGGAAACCGGAGCACCCGGAGGAAACCCACGCAGACAATGTGCAAACTCCACACAGACAGTGACCCAAGCTGGGAATCGAACCCAGGTCCCTGGAGCTGTGAAGCAGCAGTGCTAACCACTGTGCTACCGTGCCGTCCTGTTCACAGGTCTTTCCTGAGCTGCTATGTGTTTCCAGAATAACTGTTTCAGCTTCTGGGTATTGGAGAGGTTGGGTGTGTCAAAGGCATGGCGGATGGGCTAAGGTCAGAACAGAGCTATTTACAACAGACACAACATGCGATCAGAAGCACAACTTGGGTTTGAATGGATAATTAAGGTTGTCAACAGTTTAGTTGAACCTAAACAGTGTTCATAACTGGACGGAATTTGAACTCATCCAATAATGGAATTTGATCAAACAATAAGAGTGGAGAAGGCATTAAGTCTCACAGATTCAAATCTCTGGTTTTAAAGCATTAAGAGGACTTCTAATCCAATATTCTCTCCAAGATAAGGATTATCTACTGGCAAGTACATTAGGGATCAAACTATGGAACTCTGACGCACTGCTTAATTACACTGTGTCTGATTTTGATATTTTTGTAGATGGACCTTTTCATTATTTGTTTAATTCAGTTGGCATTTGCTTTGGTTCCCTGCTGATTGGAGAGTTCAGATTTGGTATTTAGTACGTTTGCAGTTCCAGTCTCAGAAAGGTGGCATAACCTTCAAACATGGTTTGGGGAGAGGCTGCATCAGGTCGAAAGAGCAGGAAATCTGACTTGGAGTGAGCATTTTGCTGCTAAATTCAGATTTGGAAGATACAGTAGATTATTTATACCAGCGATCTCCAAACTTCCAGCCGGATGCGGCCCGCCGCGGGCCGGATGTGGCCCGCGGGCCGTAGTTTGGAGACCCTGATTTATACAATAAAGCACGAATATTGTGACAGATCATTTACCCAGAAAGAATGTTAAGTGATAATTCTAAGAAATGCTGACCATCGCTCAGATCTCGCTGATTAGATTGACAGGAGCAGGTAGACAGTCCGTGGTACGTGCTGCTTTGAGCAGATAATCAAGGCTGATGCTCGGAGTACAGTTTTGAGGAAGGGTCAGGGGATAGGGTACACCCTTTCAGATGAGACATTAAACCAAGGCCCCATCTACATAAGAATATAAGAACTAGGAGCAGGAGTAGGCCTCTTGAGCCTGCTCCACCATTCAATAAAATCATGGTTGAATTTTCTTAATTCCTTTACTATTCAATAATTTATCTGTCCTTGCCTTAAAGACATTCAATGAGGCAGCCTCCTCGAGATTATCCTAGAATCCTAGAATCCCGACAGTGCAGAAGGAGGCCATACGGCCCATTACACCGAACACCATCCCACCCAGGCCCTATTCCCGTAACCCCACATATTTACCCTGCTAATCCCCCTGACACTAAGGTCAATTTAGAATGGCCAATCTATCTAACCCACATATCTTTGGACTGTGAGAGGAAGCCGGAGCACCTGGAGGAAACCCACGCAGACATGGGGAGAACGTGCAAACTTCACACAGGCAGTGACCCGAGGCTGGAATTGAACCCAGGTCCCTGGCGCTGTGAGGCAGCAGCGCCAACCACTGTGCCACCATGCCACCCACATGATGTAAAAGGTCCCACTGCGATATTTTGAAGAAATAAGGGAGCTGCCGTATTGTCCTGGGCCAATATTTATTCCTCAATCAGAATAATTTAAACCAGATTACCTGACCGTTATCTCATCGTGGGTCGTGGGTTCTTGCTGTGTAAAAAATGGCAGTCACATTTCTGGCATTGCAACAGTGATTACACTTCACTTCATTGGCAGTGGAATGCTGTGGGAGTATTCTGAGAGAATACAATAGATAAAAATCAATTCTTTCTTCTGGCAAAACTGATGTGAATGGGGTGAAGCCTCCAGTGGAAGGAGTGGCACTGAGCACCGAGCAAGATGTTGTGGCTACCTGAGACATCTCATTTTAACCCCAGGATGCTGCCACGGAATTTCTTGTCGTATGAGGAACGGTTGAGGACTCTGGGTCTGTACTTGTTGGAGTTTAGATGGATGCCGGGGAATCTTATTGAAACTTACAGGACGCTGTGAGGCCTGGATAGAGTGGATGTGGAGGGGATGTTTCCACTAGTAGGAAAAACTAGAACCAGAGGGCACAACCTCAGGCTAAAGGGACAATCCTTTAAAACAGAGATCAGGAGGAATTTCTTCAGCCAGAGAGTGGTGAATCTGTGGAAATCTCCATCCTAAGTACACCGAGGGAGAATTTAGCACGGCCAATGCACCCTAACCAGCATGTCTTTCGGACTGTGGGAGGAAAGCGGAGCACCCAGAGGAAACCCACGCAGACACGGGGAGAACGTGCAAACTCCACACAGACAGTGACCCAAGCCGGGAATCGAACCCAGGTCCCTGGCACTGTGAGGCAGCAGTGCTAACCTTTGTGCTACCAAGCTGCCCCATGAGACTCGAGGTCTCATTGGCAAGGCTCCAGTCCCTGATATTCAAAGGTTCAGGCCCAAGGTCCATAATTCTCTGTTGTGATGAAGAGAGTGGGTAAGTGGGATTGAAATCAGTCAAATACAAAAGGCTTTTGGGCATGTGGAGGTCTTTTTCACTGGACTTAGAAGAGTGAGAGGGGATCTCATAGAAACTTATAAAATTCTAACAAGGTTAGTCAGCGTAGATTCAGAAAGAGCGTTCCCAATGATGGAGCAAATCAGAACTAGGGGTCATAGTTTGAACATAAGGGCTAATCCTTTCAGAACTGAGGTGAGGAGAAATTTCTTCATCCAGAGGGTGGTGAATGTGTGGAATTCACTACCACAGAAAGTAGTTGAGGCCAAAACGTTGTCTGATTTCAAGAAGAAATTAGATATAGCTCTTGAGGCTAAAGGGATCAAGTGATATGGGGGGCAGGGGGAATCAGGGTATTGATTTTGATGATCAGCCATGATCAAAATGAATGGCGGCGCAGGCTCGAAGGACCAAATGGCCTCCTCCTGCTTCTTGCTTCTACGTTTCTATGTTTCTCATCAGTGATATCAAAAGACCATTAATTTACTTATTCTGCACATCTCTCTTACAAATGTGGATACAACATCATGTTAACAGTTGCAGGGAAAAGGTTGCCATGGTTACTTTAAAACCATTAAAATTTACAGCACAGATGGAGGCTTTTCAGCCCATCATTTCTGTGCTGGCTCATTGCTAAAACAATCAATAACCTCTCTCTGGCTAACTCTGCACCTTCCTATGCTTCAACTATTTTCCTCATCGACTATTCACTTCATGGTCCAACAACACACGGCTTAAAGAAATGTCTTCCTATGTCTGGTTCTTCCATTCCCAATGACAATTTTAAATTGATGGTTCCACATCACTAACTCCCCAACCATTGGAAATAGACGTCTTCTTATTCATTCCACCAAAGCAGTTCATATTATTAAGCATTCTATTACATTTTCTGTTCGCTTCCCATTTCTGGCTTCATTCTAGTTCATTTTGTACACTCTGTGGTTTTAATGTTCTTTTTAATAATGCGGCACTCAGAATTGCACATTGTACTCCAGATATTATCGTGTATGATTCCATTTTAAAAATTCGATAAGTTCATAAATAATATGAGTGCAAATTTGCAACCTCTAGAATTTTAAGGTCGGTATTGCGTTTACTACATTACTAAACTCAAATTGCTTATTTTTCACACTTATACTGCATGGAATAGAAATTGGTCGTTGTTACATGAAGTTTTCCAGACGTCAAGCAATTGTTGTGGTGTTAATTGTTCTGCTTTGTAATCTGTGCAGACATTGACCATAAAAACCATAAGATGTCAGAGCAGAAAGAGGCCTTTCAGCCCATCGAGTCTGTTCTGCCGTTGGTCCCACTGCTCAGCTTGAAAAAACCTTTTCACAGGGTAGGTGGTTGGGATCTGGAACTCACTGCCTGGAGGTGTGATGGAGGCAGGTTCAATCGAGGCATTCAGGAAGTTATTAGATGTTTTATTTGAATGGAAGCATTGTGCAGGGGTACGGGGAAAGGGCGGGGGAAAGGTACTAAGTTTGGAGAGCCGGTGCAACCACAATGGGCCAAATGGCCTCCTTCTACAGAGTAATGATTCAGTAAATCTCCAATTCTGATCTTACAGGGAATCGAGGGACATGGGGAATGGGCAGGAAAACGGAGTTGAAGCCCAAGATCAGCCATGATCTGTATTGAATGGCGGAGCAGACACGATGGGCCGAATGGTCTACTCCTGCTCTCATTTCTTGTGTTCGTGTTCGCTTTAAGGTAATTTGAAGCATGTATCATTATGCAGATTAATCCAGGTGTATCCCTTTGGACAATCCTTTGAGTAATAGCCTCTGTTGTTTGGGTATTATGCATGAATGCATTCAAGAGGCGGCTGGATATAGCACTTGGGGCAAATGGGATCAAGGGTTATGGGGGAAAGCAGGATTAGGCTATTGAGTTGGATGATCAGCCATGATCGTGATGAATGGCGGAGCAGGCTCGAAAGGTCAAATGGTCTCCTCCTGCTCCTACCTTCTTTCTTTCTATGTTTCTCTGAGTGGGTTAAATATAGTAAGAAATCTCACAACACCAGGTTAAAGTCCAACAGGTTTATTTGGTAGCAAAATCCACTAGCTTTCGGAGCGCTGCTCCTTCATCAGGTGAGTGGGAGTTCTGGTCACAAACAGGGCATATAAAGACACAAGCTCAATTTACAAAATAATGGTTGGAATGCAAATCTTTACAGGTAATCAAGTCTTAAAGGTACAGACAATGTGAGTGGAGAGAGCATTAAGCACAGGTTAAAGAGATGTGTATTGTCTCCAGACAGGACAGTTACTGAGATTTTGCAAGCCCAGGCAAGTCGTGGGGGTTACAGATAATGTGACATGAACCCAATATCCCGGTTGAGGCCGTCCTCATGTGTGCGGAACTTGGCTATCAGTCTCTGCTCAGTGACTCTGCGCTGTCGTGTGTCGTGAAGGCCACCTTGGAGAATGCTTACCCGAAGATCAGAGGCCGAATGCCCATGACCACTGAAGTGTTTCCCAACAGGAAGAGAACACTCTTGCCTAGTGATTGTCGAGCGGTGTTCATTCATCCGTTGTCGTAGTGTCTGCATGATCTCCCCAATGTACCATGTCTCGGGCCATCCTTTCCTGCAGCGTATCAGGTAGACAACGTTGGCCGAGTTGCAAGAGTATGTACCGTATACCTGGTGGATGGTGTTCTCACGTGAGATGATGGCATCCGTGTCGATGATCCGGCATGTCTTGCAGAGGTTGCTGTGGCAGTGTTGTGTGGTGTCGTGGTCACTGTTCTCCTGAAGGCTGGGTAGTTTGCTGCGGACAATGGTCTGTTTGAGGTTGTGCGGTTGTTTGAAGGCAAGAAGTGGGGGTGTGGGGATGGCCTTGGCGAGGTGTTCATCTTCATCAATGACATATTGAAGGCTCCGGAGAAGGTGTCGTAGCTTCTCTGTTCCGGGGAAGTACTGGACGACGAAGGGTACTCTGTCCACCATGTCCCGTGTTTGTCTTCTGAGGAGGTCGGTGCAGTTTTTCGCTGTGGTACATCGGAACTGTCGATCGATGAGTCGAGCGCCATATCTTGTTCTTATGAGGGCATCTTTCAGCGTCTGGAGGTGTCTATTGCGATCCTCCTCATCTGAGCAGATCCTGTGTGTACAGAGGACTTGTCTGTAGGGGATGGCTTCTTTAACGTGTTTAGGGTGGAAGCTGGAGAAATGGAGCATCGTGAGGTTATCCGTGGGCTTGCGGTACAGTGAGGTGCTGAGGTGACCGTCCTTAATGGAGATGCGTGTGTCCAAGAATGCAACCGATTCTGGAGAGTAGTCCATGGTGAGTCTGATGGTGGGATGGAACTTGATGATGTCATCATATAGTTGTTTCAGTGATTGTTCACCATGAGTCCAAAGGAAGAAAATGTCATTGATGTATCTAGTGTATAGCATCGGTTGAAGGTCCTGTGCGGTGAAGAGGTCTTGTTCGAACGTGTGCATAAAGATGTTGGCATATTGAGGTGCGAATTTGGTCCCCATGGCTGTTCCGTGTGTCTGGATGGAGAACTGGTTGTTGAAGGTGAAGACATTGTGGTCCAGGATGAAGCAGATGAGGTGTAAAATTGCATCTGGAGACTGGCAGTTGTTGGTGTTGAGTACTGAGGCAGTTGCAGCAATGCCATCGTCGTGGGGGATGCTGGTGTAGAGTGCCGAGACATCCATTGTGACGAGGAGCGCTCCTGGTTCAACTGCTCCATGTATGCTGAGTTTCTGTAGGAAGTCCGTAGTGTTGCGAGAAAACTGTTTGCTACCGCAAACATTTGGGTTAAATATGTCAGAAACTATGGCAAAACGCCATTTTAACTGAAATACTGAGCAGCGTTCATGAATATTCAAAGAGTTATAGGTGATCAACACAGGCTGTGACCATTGCATGATGCAAGATGAGACCTTTAATGGCAGAGGAATTCTGACACAAAGCGACGAGAACTACATCTCACTGAGATTCATTGCTTCTTTCTTACGTATGTTGCACAACCTTCAATAAGCTGCTATCTTCATCGTGATTCTGTGAGGTAATAGGGGAGCCATATCAATCTACTCACAATTTCATTCAGTCAAACAGCCGATTGTATAAGTTTACACAGTTGAATTAACCCTAACTGCAGAGGGAGAGGACAGCCTTATTGTCAATTGCTGCTGGATTACACTTTAATTCATAGAAGGAGCTACCCGCCTTTACTCCAGACCTTCATTCATACATCTCAGCTGCCATTCCATGTGTGATTTAGGGCACACATGGCCATGCATTGGTGATATATAACAGAGATGACATTGAGGTAGTCAGTGTAGAACATGATGGATTTAAACTGGAGCGCTGATTGCTTTCCCCTTATCCGATGAGCTGCAATGTGTGTGGTAATAAGGCAGCAATAATAGCTATCCGTCACTGATAGTGGCCATTGTGGAGATGACGGAGTAGCTGCAAATGATCGTCAGAGAGGAGAGCAGAACTTCTCTCTGCCTCTTGCTTAACCAGCTATCCACCCCTAACGTTTTCCAATTCTGAAACAATGTCATTCACATGGAGCGGTTTCTACCAGCACTGACTGTGAGATGGGGAGAGGCAGTTTAGCAGCCAGGGGACCAATAAAAATAATGAACAAATTACATTCCCAATATTCCAAGCAAAAAAAAACAAACTCCACGTGAGCTTGTCTGCAGCAGAAAGATGAAAGGGGCCTGCAATGTACATTAAGGGTGGTACGGTAGCGCAGTGGTTAGCACTGCTGCCTCACAATGCCAGGGACCCGGGTTCAATTCCGGCCTTTGGTGACTGTCTGTGTGGAGTTCTCCCCGTGTCTGCATGGGTTTCCTCCAGGTGCTCCGGTTTCCTCCCACAGCCCAAAGATGTTTGGTTTAGGTGGATTGGCCATGCTAAATTGCATTGTGGGATTGTTTTTGATCTGATTTATTATTATCACATGTATTAACATACAGTGAAAAGTATTGTTTCTTGCGCACTATACAGGCAAAGCATACTGTTCAGAGAGAAGGAAAGGAGAGGGTGCAGAATGTGGTGTTACAATCATAGCTAGGCTGTAGAGAAAGATCAAATTAATGCAAGATAAGTCAATTCAAAAGTCTGATGGCAGCAGGGAAGAAGCTGTTCCTGAGTCGGTTGGTTGGTGATCTCAGACTTTTGTATCTTTTTCCCGACACAAAAAGGTGGAAGAGAGAAAGTCCAGGGTGCGTGGGGTCCTTAATTATGCTGGCTGCTTTTCCGAGGCAGCGGGAAGTGTAGACAGAGTCAATGGATGGGAGACTGGTTTGCATGATGGATTGGGTTACATTCACGATCTTTTGTAGTTCCTTGCGGTCTTGGCCAAAGCAGGAGCCATACCAAGCTGTGATACAACCAGAAAGAATGCTTTCTCTGGTGCATCTGTAAAAGTTGGTGAGAGTTGTAGCTGACATGCCAGATTTCCTTAATCTTCTGAGAAAGTAGAGGCATTGGTGGGTTTTCTTAACTATAGTTACTATTTTACGTTTATGTCCACCTGAGAGAGGAGGTGAGGTTGGGGTTTTGCATTTCTTCTGAAAGACAGCCCCTCTGACAGTGCAGCACCCATTAGCATTAACCTATGGTCCATTATACATATCCTGCTTACATAATCTTACAAAAGATATTTTGCTATTATTAAATACCTAGTTCATGGTTCATAGTAATATTTTAGGAGTTACTTTTAGTTCTGGGGAGATTAAAATTTTACTGTAGAAAATAAGATAAACGCAATCAAACAGCTTGAAGATGATTACACATAAAATGTTGGGGCCTTATAGACCTCAGGGGTTAGCAGTTAGAAGGGTAAGATCATAAAGCAGCAATTGGTCTTATCCAGCTGGAGAATTGGAGATTCAGTGCCCAGGTTGCTTGTAAAGAAATGCAGCCCAGAGGGTTATTCTGTTTTGAGAGTTAGAGCTACAATTAGATTAAAAGCATTCAGTGGGCCCTGGAAGGCTACATCATTATAGAGATGGGTGGAGCTTAAGAAGGTTCTCGGGTTTTAATTTATCTGTGTGTTTGCTGGGAGAGTGAGTTTCTACGAAAAGGGTAAAAGCCAGACTCAAAAGGTACTGTTGACAGCAGGCTTCAGGAAGCAAAACTGTTACTCTGTGCAGTTGGGGCTCAAGAAAAGTCCCAGGGGTTGTTTGATAGCTCCATGCAGTTAGGGCTCAGGAGAAGTCCTGGGGAGTTGAGAGGTTGACAGAAGATCACTGGCTCCCTGCTAGAAAGAGTTGATGCTCAGGGAAAGCCCTGGGAACCATTTACACCTTGGGAGATTGAAGGTTGGTAGTCCCCAGGGCAGTGCTAGCCCAGTGAAGCTACCAGCCATTAAAGTGCTAAAAATGAGCCATAAGTGGATGTTGGAGTGCAGATTCAGAATTTCAGGGGAGTCGAGTCTTTGGAGATGAGGTGTGCAATCACTGAGGCAGTCTGAGCTGGAGAGGCTTTGAGAGAATTCAGAGGCTTAATCTTAAATGGTGAAAGGTTTAGAGTCCTTCGTGAGGGAGACAGAGGTTTTATGATGTTGGTTAACTCAATGTTTACTGGGTAGGTTGCTGAAAATCCTCGGGATCTGTTTTGGTCGTATCTGCCATATATTGTGCAGTATGGTGTGTTTGGCCACAGTTTGCCTGTCAATTCACATGTACTTCATATTAACCCTGAATATTAGGGTACAAGGTCGATATTGTAAATTATTTTAGCTTTCTGACCTTGTAAATAAAGTTTACTTTGCCTGTTCACAAACCATGCAATCTTGTAGTTTTATTCTCTTAGCAAGTGTCTAAATCTTAAACTTTATCCATTTTAAACAAAAAGTTTTTGGTCCCTAACGGATCATACCAAAAATTTGGGGGTATGGGATAAGATCATTGGACTGTTCCAGCATAAACCAACCACTAAATCTTTGTGCCCTGGGAGATCTGCTTTTTGAATTGGTTGATTGTGCTTCCACCATCCCCACCACCACCCGCCCCCCCGCCCCCCCCCCCACCCCCGCCCCCCCCCCCAGTTTTAAAGCAATGCATTTCAATCACAGCAACTCACTGCAAAACAAAAGCTTCATTTCATAGAATCCCTACAGTGCAGAAGAGGCCATTTGGCCCATCGAGTCTGAACTGAATTTTTGACAGAGTAACTTACCCGGACCCGCTCCTTCACCCTAACCCCACACATTTCCCATGGCTAATCCAACTAACTCACACAACTTGGGACAATTTATCACGGCCATTCCCACCTAACCTGCACTCTTTGAACCATGGGAGGAAACTGGAGAAATCAGAGGAAACCCACGCAGACATGGGGAGAACGTGCAAACTCCACACAGACAGTGACCCAAGGCCAGAATCGAAACCGAGTCCCTAGCACTCTGATTATTTTGAATGATTTGTCAGGTTCACTTACACTCTGAAAACTATATATCTCTATTTCAGCTAATTTTCCTCACATTTCCGAAAAGTCCCTTTCCTGGTCTGTCATTATCTGTGTCCAGAGTGTTGCATTGTCAGGAGTACTGTCTTGTTCATGAGATATTAAACTGGTCAGTCACTCCAACGGGTGTAAAATGTCCCATCGCAGTTGTTCAAAGAAGAGGAGGGGATCTCCCCCCATGTCCCGGTCAACATTTATCCCCTTATCATAACTTAAAAACAGGTAACCTGCTCCTTTCCTTTGGCTGTTGCTTTGTGGGATCTTTCTGTGCTCAAATTGGCTGCCACATTCCGTACATTATCAGAGTAATTACACTTCCAAAGTACTGTATTGCCCGGAAAGAGCTTCAGGACATCCTGAGTTTGTGAAAGTCATTATACAAATGCAAGCCTTTCTGCTCAGAAGAGGAAACAAGGATATGATTGCACTGTAGAGGGTGCAGAGGAGATTCACCAGGATGCTGCCTGGGATGGAACATTTAAGTTATGAAGAGAGGTTGGGTAGGCTTGGGTTGTTTTTGTTGGAGCAGAGAAGACTGAGGGGCGACCTGATTGAGGTGTACAAGATTATGAGGTGATGTGGAGATGCCGGCGTTGGACTGGGGTAAACACAGTAAGAAGTTTAACAACACCAGGTTAAAGTCCAACAGGTTTATTTGGTAGCAAAAGCCACACAAGCTTTCGAGGCTCTGAGCCCCTTCTTCAGGTGAGTGGGAATTCTGTTCACAAACAGAACTTATAAGACACAGACTCAATTTACATGAATAATGGTTGGAATGCGAATACTTACAACTAATCCAGTCTTTAAGAAACAAAACAATGGGAGTGGAGAGAGCATCAAGACAGGCTAAAAAGATGTGTATTGTCTCCAGACAAGACAGCCTGCGATGGGACCTGCAGAGTTTCACTGGCTGTCTTGTCTGGAGACAATACACATCTTTTTAGCCTGTCTTGATGCTCTCTCCACTCCCATTGTTTTGTTTCTTAAAGACTGGATTAGTTGTAAGTATTCGCATTCCAACCATTATTCATGTAAATTGAGTCTGTGTCTTATAAGTTCTGTTTGTGAACAGAATTCCCACTCACCTGAAGAAGGGGCTCAGAGCCTCGAAAGCTTGTGTGGCTTTTGCTACCAAATAAACCTGTTGGACTTTAACCTGGTGTTGTTAAACTTCTTACAAGATTATGAGGGGCATGGACAGAGCGGATAAGGAGCAGCTGTTCCCCTTAGTTGAAGGGTCAGTCACAAGGAGACACTTGGCACATCATAACATTCAGGGCCATGGGCCAAGTGCTGGTAAATGGCATTAGGTGAGAGGTCAGGTGTTTCTAATGTGTCGGTGCAGACTCAATGGGCCGAAGGGCCTCTTCTGCACTGTATCATTCTATCTTTCTAGGAACAGAAGTGAAAGAAATGCTTCATGTTTTCAAGATGCAAAGAGGAAAGAAGCCTTTAGTCCTTCTTCTCAAAGTGAAGTTTTGTTTGCTGCAGATTAAGCAGTGCCTCCGGCAGAGGGATTAGCTGGAAAATGTAGGAGTTTAAAGATATTTGTTGGATGCCAACATACTGACCCCTCCTTTCCACTTACTGTCAAGCCCTAATTAATTTTAATTGCACTGATTATTCTTTAAAATTAAATTTAATCCGCAACCAATTCTTGCTTCAAATCGCCAGAGACAATTCCCAATTTCCTCACATTGTAGAATTGATCTATTGCAGTAGCCAGACTATTTCCATTTTAATTTTGAAAAGCACCTGCAGGGATTTTCACTCATTTCTTCCCCTTGCAAGTGTGAGTAAACCAAAGGTAGTTTTAAAAGATTTATATTTGTATGGGTAAGCATTCAAAATAAGGTATAGTCTCAGGTAGATTTAATTTAATGTTTCTGTGCCTGGAAGGGAGTTGTAGTTAGATTTCACGCTGAGCAAAAATGTCTGGCTGTGTTGGGATTAGTTTCAGTTCCAGCTGAGGTATGTTTAGAAAGTGTGAAGAAAGATAGTTACTTCACAACTAGAGGAGTTCTGAAAGGGCAGCATAAGCTTTCTTTGTTCTTTAGTTTTGGCTAAAAGCTAGAGTCAGTTGGAGACAGACAGTGGAGCAGTAAACAACTCTCTTTCAGCTCTGCTGGAGGAAGTCAAAGAGGAAAAAGCTCCCTTAGCTTTGCTGTAAGAAAAGCCCTACAATGGAATAATGGTTCAGACAGCCAGTGCCAAAGATCTTAAGAGCAAGTAGTTAAGAAGTTAGAGAAATGAAGGTCTGGAATTAAAGGGAACAAAGAAGAAACTTGGAAATTGATCAGGATTCTGTTCAGGGACACCAGACAAAGTTGAGAAGAAATCAATAGGTGAGGGTACTAAAGAAAGGCAATAAATGCTGACCCGCCAGCGACGCCCATATCCCACGAATGAACAAAAACAAAAATAAATAAATGGCATCCAAGTTGAGGGCAGCAAGATCTCATAATCAACAGGATAATAACCAGATAATCTGATTTTTTTTTAAAGTAACTTTGTCTGAGTATTAAATCTTATTCAGATTTAAATCCTATCCAGATGAGAGAGCTTCCTTACTCTTCGTTGAGAGAGGCTGCAACGTGCATTTTGATGCCCTGAAGTTGGAAAAGGTGCTATAGAAAGAATAAAGAACAAAGAAAATTACAGCACAGGAACAGGCCCTTCGGCCCTCCAAGCCTGCACCGACCATGCTGCCCGACTGAACTAAAACCCCCTACGCTTCCGGGGACCATATCCTTCTATTCCCTTCCTATTCATGTATTTGTCAAGATGCCCCTTAAATGTCACTTTCGTATCTGTTTCCACTACCTCTCCCGGCAGCGAGTTCCAGGCACCCACCACCCTCTGTGTAAAAAACTTGCCTTGTACGTCTCCTTTAAACATTGCCCCTCGTACTTAAACCTGTGCCCCCTAGTAATTGACTCTGCCACCCTGGGAAAAAGCTTCTGACTATCCACTCTTGTCCATGTCTCTCATAATCTTGTGGACTTCTATCAGGTCGTCCCTCAAACTCCATCGTTCCAGTGAGAACAAACCAAGTTTCTCCCACCTCTCCTCACAGCTGATGGCTTCTCGGGGAAGGCAAGATTTCCTTTTTTTAAAAATGTTTCCTTAAACAGTTTCCACATGAACAAGATCACAGTTCAGCCAGATGCCAATCCAGATTGTGTGTCAATGCCTGTGGGTAGTGATTCAAGTCAGATCCTTTCAGCTCAAGTGGCTAGGTTGTTACTGAGTTCACACGGATAACACTCTTGTCTGCTGGAGATTTCACAATCTCCTCGCAATTGCAGGTGACAGTATCACTCACCTCCCACACTGCAGGATGCTGCAGAACCTTCGCTTGAAGCAACAGGAACCTCAATGTCAAATCCGATTTCTCAGGTCACTGCCACTTTGGTGAGTGGAGACATCATTGAGTTACCTTGAACTTCCCACCTCGGTATCAACAAAGGATTTGAAAATACGATTCTTTTTTTCTCTCTTTCATGACTAAAACTATTGTATCGATCATTGTTCCACAACAGAAGAAATATTTCAGTCAGCTGACATTGGAGACTGGATTTACCAATTACATAAAAACATAGAAACATAAAACTACAAGCAGGAGGAGGCCATTCGGCCCTTCGAGCCTGCTCTGCCATTCACTGTGATCATGGCTGATCATTGAATTCAATATCCTGATCCCCCCCTTCCCCCCATATCCCTTGATCCCCAAGAGCTATATCTAATTTCTTCTTGAAATCAGACACCGTTTTGGCTTCAACTACATTGTGTGGGAGTGAATTCCACACGTTCACCACCTTCTGGGTGAAGAAATTTCACCTCACCTCAGTTCTAAAAGGTTATCCTCAAACTATGATCCCTAGTTCTGGACTCCCCACCACTGGGAACACTCTTTCTGAATCGACATTGCCTAACCCTGTACGAATTTTATAAGTTTCTTTGAGATCCCCTCTCACTCTTCCAAACTCCAATGAATAAAATCCTAACCAATTTAGGCTCTCCTCATATGACAGATCTACCATCCCAGGAATCAGCCTGGTAAACCTTCGCTGTACTCCCTCTATAGCAAGGACATCCTTCCTCAGATAAGGACACCAAACCTGCACACAATACTCCAGGTTTGGCCTCACCAACGCCCTATACAATTCAAGCAAATCATCCCTATTCCTATACTCAAATCCTCTCGCTATGAAGGTCAACATACCATTTGTCTTCTTTACTGCCTGCTGCACCTACACGCTTACTTTCAGCGACTGATGCACGAGGACATCAAGGTCTCATTGAGCATCCACCTCTCTCAATTTACACCCATTCAAATAGTGATCTGTCTTCCTATTATTGTTAGCAAAGTGGATAACCTCACATTTATCCTCGCTATACTGCATCAGCCATATGCCCACACACTCAGCCTGTCCAAATCATGCTGAAGTATCTCGGCAGCCTCCTCACAGCTCACCCTCCCACCCAACTTTGTAAGATCTGCAAATTTGGAGATAATACATTCAGTTCCCTCTTCCAAATCATAAATATATAATGTGAACCGTTGGGGTCCTAGCACTTTGCTTCCTATCTGCTAACCAGCTTTCTGTCCATCTCAAGACATTACCTGCAATCCCATGTGCTTTAACTTTATATAGTAGTCTGTTATGTGAGACCTTGTCGAAAGCCTTCTGAAAGTCTAAATAAACCACATCCACTGGTTCTTCCCAGTCAACCCTACTCGTTACATCCTCAAAAAAATTCCAATAGATTCATCAAGCATGATTTCCCTTTTGTAAATCCATGCTGACTTTGTCTGATTATACCACTGCCTTCCAAATGCTGAGTTATGAAACCTTGACAATAGACTCTAGCAACTTCCCCAGTACCAACGTTAAGCTCACTGGTCTATAGTTCCTTTTTCTCTCTGCCTCCCTTTTTGAATAGCGGGCTTACATTAGCTACCCTCCAATCTGTAGGAACTATTCCAGAGTCCAAAGAATTTTGGAAAATAACTATCAATGGATCTATTATTTCCAAGGCCACTTCCTTAAGTACTCTGGGATGAAGATTATCAGGACCTGGAGATTTATCCACCTTCAATCACATCAATTTCCCCAAAACCATTTCTCTACTAATGCTGATTTCCTTCAGCTCCTCACTAAAGCATGTTCCTCTCAGCACTTCTGGTACATTATTCATGTCTTCCGTTATGAAGACTGATGCAAAGTACAAATTTAATTCCTCAGCCACTTCTTTATTCCCCGTTATAAATTTTCCCATTTCTGAATTCATTTTTGTCAATCTTTTTCTCTTTACATATCTATAGAAACTTTTACAGTCAGTTTTTATGTTCCCCACTAGCTCACTTTCATATTCTATTTTTCCCTTCTTAAGCAATCCCTTGGTCCACCTTTGCTGAATTTTAAATTGTTCCCAATCCTCAGGCCTATTGCTTTCTCTTGCCAACTTGCATGCTTCTTCCTTGAATCTGATACTATCTTTAATTTCCCTTGTAAGCCTTGGTTTGGCAACAATTCTCTTACTACTCTTGCGCCAAACAGAAATAAACAACTTCTGGAGTTCATCTATTTGTTCTTTAAATGCCTGCCATTACCTGTCCACTGTCTTTCCCTTCAGTAATGTTTCCCAGTCCGTCATGGCCAGTTCATACCTCATTCCATCATAGTTACCTATATTGAGATTCAGGACCCTGGTCACAGAATCAACTACATCATTATCCACCTTGACAAAGAATTCTACCATATTATGGTCATTCGTCCCCAAGGGTTTGCTCACAACTACATTGCCAACTAATCCCTTCTCATTGCACAATACTCAGTCAATTATGACCTGCTCCCTTGTGGGTTCCTCAACGCATTGCTCTAGAAAACCATTCCATATGTACTCCAGAAATTCCTCCTCTATTGTACTGTGACTAATTTGACTCTCCCAATCTATATGCACATTAAAGTCGCCCATAGTCACAGATGTTCTTTTAACACATGCATCACTGATTTCCTGTCTAATGCTTTTCCCAACATTACCACTACAGTTTGGTGGTCTGAAGACCACCTCCACCAGTGTTTTTTGCCCCTTGGTGTTTCTTAACTCAACCCATACAGATTCCACATGGTCTGTGCTAATACCTTTCCTCAATATCGTATCAATATCATCTTTGATCAACAATGCAACTCCACCACCTTTTCATTTCTGCCTGACCTTCCTAAACACTGAATAGCTCTCAGTGTTTAGTTCCCATCCTTGCTCACCTTGGAGCCACGTCTCCATAATGCCAATTATATCATACTCCTTTACATCGATCTGTGCAACTAATTTATCCATTTTGTTTTGAGTGCTCTGATCATTCAGGTACAAAACCTTAAGGTGGGCACTTTTAACGTTTCTTTTCCCTTTCCTACTATTTTTTACTCAGTCCTTATCTGACTCTGGCCCCTGATTTCTCTCCCTATCATTTTGCTTAGTCTACTTACCTTTTTTTTCTCTTGTTCTTAATTCCCCCTCCTCTGAATCCTTACAAAGGTTCTCATCCCCCCTGCCATATTAGTTAAACCTTTCCCTACGACTTTAGCAAGTAGCCCCCCCCCCCCCCCCCCCCCCGCAAAGGACATCAGTCCCGGTCCTGCCCAGGTGTAACCTATCCAGTTTGTACAGGTCCCACCTCCCCCAGAACCTATCTCAATGTCCTAGGAATCTGAAACCCTCCCATACACATCATTTTTTCAGCCACGTATTCATCCTATGTATCCTGCTGTTTCTACTCTGACTAGCATGTGGCACAGGTAGTAATCCTGAGATCACTACCTTTGAGGTCCCACTGTTCAGCTTGCTTCCTAGCTCCCTATATTCTGCTTTTAGGACCTCATCCCTTTGTTTTACCTATGTTGTTTGTACCAACATGTACTACGACCACTGGCTGTTCGCCCTCCCCTTTCAGAATGTTCCTGCAGCCACTCCGAGACAGCCTTGACCCTAGTACTTGGGAGACAACATACCATCCTGGAGTCTGGTTTGCAGCCACAGAAACACCTCTCTATTCCCGTTACAATTGAATTCCCTATAACTATTGCATTCCCACATTTTGTACCCCTCACCCCTGCAGCAGAACCAACTGTGGCGCAACAGATTTGACTGTTGCTCTTTTCCCCAGAGAGGCCATTCCCCTCAGCAGTATCCAAAAGGGTGTACCTGTTTGGCAGTGGAATAGCCACAGGAGATTCCTGCACTGCCTGCCCAGCTCTCTTGCTCTGCCCGGGGGAATTTGCAGCAGCTATTGGACATTAAGACATTAGACACAATTCTTGTTTCCTGCTCCATCATTTTCTTTTTATTAAGTTGAAAGGCAGGACAATTTTGAGAAAATGAAGTACATCCAGCAGTCCAGGCTCCATGCAATTGGAAAATTACCCAATGGTGCCTGCATTAGCTCATGAAATCCTGCCCCTTGATCAGATACAATAGCCTGGAGGCAATTTTAACCTGATCCACCCGATGAGAAACTGACCTGACTGTGTTTATTCAGATGGTGAAATTTGAATTCAATGAAGAAAATCTGTAACTAAAAGTCTAATGATGATCATAGTCGTAAATCCATCTCCAGATCCACAGCAACATGGCTCACTCCACTCTGCAATGGAGGACAGGGATGGGTAATAAATGTGACATGCGCACCGTGATTTTCTGAGCAGTGATAAACTTCTATGCTTTTTTTTATTCACCCCTGGAACATGGACATCGCTGGCTGGCCAGCATTCATTGCCCATCCCTAATTGCTCGAGGGCAGTTGAGAGTCAACCACATTGCTGTGGCTCTGGAGTCACATGTAGGCCAGGCCAGGTACGGACAGCAGATTTCCTTCCCTAAAGGACATTAGTGAAACAGATGGGTTTTTCCGACAATCGACAATGGTTTCCTGGTCATCGGTAAATTCTTAATTCCAGATTTTTTATTGAATTCAAATTCCACCATCTGCCGTGGCGGGATTCGAACCCAGGTCCCCAGGGCATTAGCTGAGTTTCTGCATTAATAAATAGTCCAGCGGTAATACCACTAGGCTGCGGTCTTCCCACATCGCTTGGTGCATCATGACTCATAGAATCATACAGCACAGGAGAATCCCTTCGGCCCATTGAGTCCACACTGACACATTAGAAACACCTCAACTCCCACCTACTCCCATCTGCCAGCACTTGGCCCATAGCCCTGAATGGAAGCCCTTTGTCTTTACTTTGTCTTGTTTTCTGATTGACAACACGCTTACACAAACTAAACCTTGACCTGAACACTAACTCAGGAAGTGGGCAATCGGCTGTAGACTATGGGGTCATTCTGTAAGAGCACAAAAATTTGACAAATGTAACATGGAAATTAGTGCCTAGCTTTTGAAGCCCTCTTTACAATCTGTACATTTCTTTCTGCAGCATCGTTATCCAGTGATTGACGCTATATTCATTTAGAAATATTTCCAGCTCTACTGACATAAACTGTGGGCCATTATCTGATATCAACAGCTCTGGCAACACATAAATTGTAAACCAACTTGTCAAAACCTCAATAATTTTGACACTTGTAGTATTGGCACAGCAACATTTATCCACTTGCTACAGCTATTGACCAAAACAAGACACTCCTTCCCTTCCACTTCAAAGAAATCGATATGTACATTCCCCCGCAGTTTTTGTGTGTTTGACATGAAAGGAAAGGAATCTTGGCTGCATCATTTCTCATTCTGAGACACACTTCACAGCTTTTAACCAACTCATCAATATCTTGAATAATGCTGACAACAGGGACATGCTGTCAAAGCTTTCCAGCTTGAACTCATCAGGATAGCTCGTAAGATATTACCAACAGTAACTGGAGAATAACAATTTATACTGCATGAGCAGAATGCTGATTCCTTGGCAAAGGGATCCTGATTGGTGGAGGCATTGCCATGGAGAATGCAGCATTTATCCTTTGTAGGTAAATGGAATGTGTCCACACATTGGATGGAATTTTCCCATCCCGCCCGCCATGGGAATCATAGTGGGCGGGACACGGACCATGCAAACGTTCGTTGACCTCAAGCAGGATTTTCCGGTCTTGGGGCAGAAAAATCCTGTCTTTTTTCAACTAAACAAAAGTTTAGGGAACATACTATTCCTTCCCAGGGCAATGTCATGAGAGTTGACCTTCCCAGTTAGAATTTGAACAAAGCTGGGCAGTTAACTATTCCATGCTGCATTCTCCATGGTAACGCCTCCGCCAATCAGAGTCAAATTAGTAACCAATTAACACTCTTTTGTCAAGCAGTGTAAATTGTTGGTCTCCCATTGCTGTTGGAAAATTCTTGTATGCTATCCTGATGAGTGAAAGATGAAAAGTTTTGATGGCATGTGTCTTTTTTCAACAATACTCAAATCCTATACTACAAATGATTATCTTCAGTATCTGTATTTACTATTGGATACCAAAGATAGAAACATGCAAAATAGGAGCAGGAGTAGACCATTCGGCCCTTCGAGCCTGCTCCACCTTCAATATGATCATAGCTTTCCTTCTCAATGATCTCTAGTCCTTTGCCCCATATCCTTTGACTCCTTTAGAATGCAGAAATCTATTTCCTTCTCAAATACACTCGGTGACTTGGCCTCCACAGCCTTCTGTGGTAATAAACTCCACAGATTCACCATTCTCTGAGTGAAGAAGTTTCTCCTCATCTCAGTCCTAAATGGCATCCCCATGTCCTGAAACTGTGACCTCTTGTTGTAGAACACCCTACCCCACCCCAGGCCAAAAGAAACATATTCCTTTATCCATCATTTCATACTCTTCTAAACTCTAGTGGATACAAACCTTATCTCTCCAACCTTTTTTTCAGAAGAGAACCCGTCCATTCCTGGTATTAGTCTAGTAAACATTTTCTGAACTGCTTCCAATGCATTTATATCCTTTTTTAAATAAAGAGACCAATATCATACACAACATTCCAGATATAGTCTCACCAATGTCCTGTACAACTGAACCATTACTCCTTATGATTGCGTGGGTCGCTTTTCAATCATGTTAAAACAAGTTAAACGGCCTCAGTGTCCTAGTGGGGTTTGTCACACACAAAGTTTTAACTGGGGTTACAGTTTCTGTAAACCAACGAGGTTTCAGCTAAGTTGCATCTAAGGCCTTTATACTTGCCATATATGGCTTACCGTGCCGAAGCTTAATAAAGTTTTTTTTAAGTCTACTTATTAGTGATACAAAGTAGGAGGACATTAACTCTGCAATGAAGTTACTGTGAAAATCCCCTGGTCGCCACACTCCGGCGCCTGTTCGAGTACACTGAGGGAGAATTTAGCATGACCAAGGCACCTAACCAGCATGTCTCTCGGACTGTGGGAGGAAACCGGAGCACCCGGAGGAAACCCACGCAGACACAGAGAGAATGTGCAGACTCCACACCGACAGTGATCCAAGTCAGGAATCGAACCCAAGTCCCTGGTGCTGTGAAGCAGCAGTGCTAACCACTGTGATTAACCTCTAGTCCGAGTGCATTTTTACTGGAGAGTGCACAGGATGTCCACCATGCTGCCCAGTGTTACAGGAATGTAGAAAATGACGCACTATCTGCCCTTTGAATACTGGCTAAAGTATTCAAAGGGGTCGTGTAACGAGTCACTGTGGGTGGAGCTCAGAAACAGGAAGGGCGCAGTCACTATGTTGGGGGTACACTACAGGGCCCCCAACAGCCCAAGGGAAGTGGAAGAACGGATATGTCAGGAGATAATGGATAGGTGCAGGAAAAATAGGGTTGTTGTAGTGGGAGACTTCAATTTCCCTGGTATAGACTGGAAATCGCGTAGGGCTGGGAGTCTGAATGGGGAGGCATTTGTAAAATGCGTACAGGAAGGTTCTTTGGAACAATACGTAGATAGCCCGACTAGAGAGGGTGCTATACTGGACCTGGTACTGGGGAATGAGCCCGGTCAGGTCTTCAAAGTTTCGGTAGGGGAACATGTGGCAAATAGTGACCACAATTCTGTTAGCTTTAGGATAGTGATGGAAAAGGATGAGTGGTGTCCCAAGGGTAAGGTGTTGGATTGGGTGAAGGCTAACTTTAGTGGGATTAGGCAGAAATTGGCAGCTGTTGATTGGGAGAGACTGTTTGAGGGTAAATCCACATCTGGCATATGGGAGTCTTTTAAGGAACAGTTGTTAGGGCTGCAGGATAGGCATGTGCCTGTAAAAAAGAAGGATAGGAAGGGTAGGATTCGAGAACCGTAGATAACCAGGGAAATTGAGGGATTGGTCAAAAAGAATAGAGAGGCGTATGTTAGGTCCAGGCAGCTAAAAACGGAGGGAGCTCTGGAGGAGTACAAAGAAAGTAGGAAAGAACTCAAACGAGGAATTAGAAGGGCAAAAAGGGGTCACGAAATGTCCTTGGCAGACAGGATTAAGGAGAATCCCAAGGCATTTTATTCATACGTTAGGAACAAAAGGGTTGTCAGGGAAAAATCGGACCTCTCAGGGACAAAAGTGGGGAATTATGCTTGGAGCCCAAAGAAGTAGGGGAGATCCTAAATGAATACTTTGCGTCGGTATTCACAAAGGAGAGGGATGTGTTGACTGGGAGTGTCTCGGAGAGGAGTGTTGACCCGTTAGAGAAAATCTCCATTACAAGGGAGGAAGTGTTAGGTTTTTTAGGGAATATAAAGACTGACAAATTCCCAGGGCCTGATGGAATCTATCCCAGGCTGCTCAGGGAGACAAGAGATGAAATCGCTGGGCCTCTGACGCAAATCTTTGTCTCGTCACTGGACACAGGTGAGGTCCCAGAGGTTTGGAGGATAGCTAATGTGGTCCCGTTATTTAAGAAGGGTAGGAAGGATAATCCGGGAAATTATAGGCCGGTGAGCTTGACGTCCGTGGTAGGGAAGTTGTTGGAGAGGATTCTTAGAGATAGGATGTATGCGCATTTAGAAAGGAATAAACCCATTAACGATAGTCAGCATGGTTTTGTGAGAGGGAGGTCATGCCTCACTAACCTGGTGGAGTTTTTTGAAGAAGTGACTAGAATGGTTGACGAGGGAAGGGCCATGGATGTCATCTATATGGACTTTAGTAAAGTGTTTGACAAAGTCCCTCATGGTAGGTTGGTGCAAAAGGTTGGATCTCATGGGATAAAGGGGGAGGTGGCTAGATGGGTGGAGAACTGGCTTGGTCACAGAAGACAGAGGGTGGTAGTGGAAGGGTCTTTTTCCGGCTGGATGCCTGTGACTAGTGGTGTTCCGCAGGGCTCTGTATTGGGACCTCTGCTGTTTGTGATTTATATAAACGATCTGGAAGAAGGTGTAACTGGGGTGATCAGTACGTTTGCGGACGACACGAAAATGGCTGGACTTGCAGATAGTGAGGAGCATTGTCAGAGACTACAGAAGGATATAGATAGGCTGGAAATTTGGGCAAAGAAATGGCAGACGGAGTTCAATCCAGATAAATGCGAAGTGATGCATTTTGGGAGAACTAATGTAGGGGGGAGCTATACGATAAATGGCAGAACCATAAAGGATGTAGATACGCAGAGGGACCTGGGTGTGCAAGTCCACAGATCCTTGAAGATGACGTCACAGGTGGAGAAGGTAATGAATAAGGCATATGGCATGCTTGCCTTTATAGGACGGGGCATAGAGTATAAAAGTTGGGTTCTGATGTTGCAGTTTTACAGAACGTTGTTTCGGCCGCATTTGGAATACTGCACCCAGTTCTGGTCGCCACACTACCAGAAGGACGTGGAGGCTTTAGAGAAAATGCAGAGGAGGTTTACCAGGATGTTGCCTGGTATGGAAGGGCTTAGTTATGAGGAGAGATTGGGTAAACTGGGGTTGTTCTCACTGGAAAGACGGAGGATGAGGGGTGACCTAATAGAGGTGTATAAAATTATGAAAGGCATAGATAGGGTGAACGGTGGGAAGCTTTTTCCCAGATCGGTGGTGACGTTCACGAGGGGTCATAGGTTCAAGGTGAGGGAGGGGAGGTTTAACACAGATATCAGAAGGACGTATTTTACACAGAGAGTGGTGGTGGCCTGGAATGCGCTGCCGGGCAAAGTGGTGGAGCGGGCACACTGGGAATATTTAAGACTTATCTAGATAGCCACATGAACAGAGTGGGAATGGAGGGATACAAAAGAATGGTCTAGTTTGGACCAGGGAGCGGCGCGGGCTTGGAGGGCCGAAGGGCCTGTTCCTGTGCTGTATTGTTCTTTGTTTTGTTTGTACCAAGTCAAAATTATTTCAAATGTCTACAGAAAAAAAGAGATTACATACTGAATCAGTGCAATGCAAAAAATGCAATTCTAATCAGTCCATAAGGTGTTCATATACGTTTCCAGAATGTAGATCTCACAATCAGAGAAGAGAGAAGACTCAGAAACTGAACAGTCCAGTCTGTTTCCTGTTTAATATTTCAGATGTGGGGGTTGGTGAAATGTGCAAAAATCTAATTTGTCCGTGGTCAGATTTCCCAGCTGGGCTGAGCAAATAGAACTGCGACTTATATCAACAGCTGGCCTTCACTTGATAGCCATTTTCTTCACAAAACAAAACAAAAGCTGGATAGATCTCACACAAGGAGCAAGGTGGTGCATCCCTGAGCAAAGATACTGTCGCAATTATGTAGAACTCCAGTGATTGTGAGTGAAAGAGTTCCTTGCTTCTCTGTACTCAGGGACATAAAGGCAGCCTGGGGGATACACGTGAATTACAAATACAACACAGCTCTGCATGTTGCTGTTATATTGTAGAATTACTCCTTATGCTGCAGACAGGAATAATTTCCACAGTAACAAAACCCCAGGACAATATTGTAAAATCAATACCTGAATATATTAAACATTCAGCACAATTTAGCAACCGAGATAGGATCTTTTAATAGAAATTTCTACCATACTGACCACAATGTTTGATTTTTTGATTTGATTTGATTTATTATTGTCACATGTATTAGTATACAGAAAAGTATTGTTTCTTGCACGCTATACAGACAAGGCATACCGTGCATAGAGAAGGAAAGGAGAGAGTGCAGAATGTAGTGTTACTGTCATAGCTAGGGTGTAGAGAAAGATCGACTTAATGTGAGGTAGGTCCATTCTAAAGTCTGATGGCAGCAGAGACAGAAATGTTCTTGAGTCAGTTGGTACGTGACCTCAGACTTTTGTATATTTTTCCCGACGGAAGAAGGTGGAAGAGAGAATGTCCAGGGTGCATGGGGTCCTTGATTATGCTGGCTGCTTTCCCGAGGCAGCGGGAAGTGTAGACAGAGTCAGTGGATGGGAGGCTGGTTTGCGTGATGGACTGGGCTTCATTTGCCACCCTTGTAATTTCGTGCAGTCTTGGGCAGAGCAGGAGCCATACCAAGCTGTGATACAACCAGAAAGAATGTTTTCTATGGTGCATCTGTAAAAGTTGGTGAGAGTCGCAGCTGATATGCCAAATTTCCTTAGTTTTCTGAGAAAGTAGAGGCATTGGTGGGCTTTCTTAACTCTAGTGTCACCATGGGGGGACCAGGACAGGTTGCTAGTGATCTGGACACCTAAAAACTTGAAGCTCTCGACCATTGCTGAATGTTCCTTAGAATCAATTGGAATCAATGGTCCTTAGAATAGAATCAATGCTCCTATTGGCAGAAGGGCTAAGAGGCAGAGGGCACTGATTTAACATGACTGGTAAAAGAATGAGAGGCAACGTGAGGAAAACCTTTTTTTACGCAGCGAGTGGTTAGGAGCTGGAGTGTATTGACTTCCTTCATTTATTGAGCGTGATGGAGGAAGAGTCAACCACAGTTTTCAAAGGGAAAAAGATAAGTTTCTACTTGGAATTGAGTCCTGGCAGGAGACCCCCAGAGGCACAATGGAATTGTCCTCAAAGCATCCCTAAGGGAGGTCAAACATTCCTGTTGACTCATGGGTGTCCCTGGCTTGTGACTGATCAAAATAGGGAAAGGGAGGCACCAAACACATGGAAAGACTTTGTTGGGAATGTATAGAGGCGAAGCTGAGGTGGCGGAGAGACAGCGAACAAACCTCCCAACAACCCACCTACCCAACTCTTGAAGCACCCCTACCTGCGGCAGGGTCTTAGATCACACATTGCTCTTATCCACCATCTCAGAGCCCATTGAACCAGAGTGGAAGCAAGTCATCCGCAATCCTGAGGGCTTGCTTAAGAAGGAAGACAATCGATAATTACCTGGAAAGAAAAAAATTGTTAAAGGGAAAAGGCGGGGGAGTAGGTTCCTGGGTTGCTCTTACAGAGAGCTGGAGCGGACATGACGGGCTGAATGGCCTCCTCCTGCTCCGTAACCATCTGTGATCTTATGTGAAAACCTTTGCCATGCGGTATCCACTCCCTGCAAGGAGAAGATTCAACGTTTTTACAGCAGCTATTGCTAAAGAAGTTACAGCAGGGCACCTGGATATGTGGCTCATGTCAAATGGTCTCGTGGTATTATCGCTAGAGTATTAATCCAGAAATCAGCAAATGCTCTGGGGAACTGCGTTCAAATCCTGCCACGACAGATGGTGGGATTTGAATTCAATATAAAAAAAATCTGGAATTAAGAATCTACTGATGACCATTGTCGATTGTTGGAAAAGCCAATCTGGTTCACTAATGCCCTTTAGGGAAGGAAATCTGCCGTCCTTTCCCGGTCTGGCCTCCATGTGACTCCAGATCCACAACAATATGGTTGACTCTCTACTGCCCTCCAAAGGCAAATGCTGGAAAATCTCAGCCAGTCTGGCAGCATCTATAAGGAGAGAAAAGAGCTGACATTACGAGTCCGGATGACCGCTTGTCAAAGGGCAAATTTGCTTTTGCCCTTCAAGGGCAACTAGGAATGGGCAATAAATGCTGGCCAGCCAGTGGTGCCCATGTCTCACGAATGAATAAAAAAAGATATTGTCTGATAATTGCTGAGTGACGTGTCTGGGAAAATGTTACTACATTGAATATATTGAATAACTATAGTCATTCTTTCTGCAGTATGGCACCTCATTGTCTGTTCAGTTCCCACAATGTACTACAAGCCATCATTCACCTAGAGCCCCTCATTATTCCATCACCTGGCTTCTCTGCCTTCTTACTCACCCACTCCACAATTTCTGTGTCAGCTTACCTCCCTCTGTTTTCAATTCCCTTGCAGCTTTTTCATTTATTGATTCATTCTCCTGGGATCAAGTGCAAACTATTGCTTGGGAAGGGTTAGCATGGGGGCGGGAGGGGGGGGGGGGGGGGGGTCGTTGGTTCTGAACACACCTCTGCATGAGTCAAACTGAAGGTGAGGAGCGCTGACGTGTAGACATCCTGCTTTAGTCGCTGCAGGAAGCTATCAGAAAACATAGCAGCTTCAGCAGTAAGATCATCCTTGACATAAACCCTGAAACATATACGTTTTATACACTGGAGCATTTCATTCAAAGAAGAAAACTCACATTTATATAGCAATGGTTCTTGGATTCCTGTGGAGGAATGATTGGCATTACAACAAGAAATATTAGTTTTTTGTTCACCAAACATTTGTTTGTCCATTCCTGGAGTTTGCAAGTTGTGTGTTGAATCCTTACATGGTGAGAAATATAAATAAGATTGATGCGCGATATATCACACGGGAGGCAGGATGTACTCGGGAAATAAAGGCTTTTATTGCCAACAATAACAGAGCTACTATATACAATATACAATCCCAGACTAAAGGGTCACCAGGCAGAGCAGTGACCTTTATACCTCTCCCAGGAGGCGGAGCCAACTGGGGTGTACCATAGGACTATATTAACAGGTAGAACAGCCCAACCCTAACCCCAACAGTAACATATCTACAGACTCATAGTACTGGCCAGACCATGGCTCAGCACTACCTGGTGGGAACCAACAATGGTTCACCACATTCACCCCTCCTTTGAAAACAAAGGCCGGCGGGATACAAAACACAGAACAATTGTTCATCTGTCTATAAGTTCAAACGGTCTGGGGGACCGCACCGTCGCTGTGACCTCCTCAACACCGGCGATGACACCGGTTCAGGCAATCGCGGTGACGTTCTCTCCAAGGCGATGTCCAGCGACTCCTCCAGTGCCTCACGGGCCGGTAGACCACGAGGTGGTGACAATCCGCTGAACTCGGCTCGCCTTGAAGTGGCGACCATCTCCTGGACTCAGGCAAGCTGTCCACGGGAGTAAGAGGGTTAAGTGGTGGTCCCGATACTCCCCGCGCCGTGTCAGGAGGGGAAATAATGGTTGGGGGGCCCCTAACAGGGGGTGTGGGAGCGACAGGGGTTTCCAAGCCCCCTGCTGGCGCCAGATCTCGAATCGAGACCGTGTCCTCTCGCCCGTCAGGACATGCCACATAGGCATACTGAGGGTTGGCGTGGAGGAGATAGACCTGTTCAACCAAAGGGTCGGACTTGCGGGTCCTAACATGCCGCCGCAGGAGGACAGGTCCTGAGTACGTCAACCAAGACGGTAATGAGGTCCCAGAGGAAGACTTCCTAGGGAATGAAAACATTCTCTCATGAGGAGTAGCGTTGGTTGCCATACACAGGAGTGAGCGTATGGAGTGGAGCGCATCAGGGAGTACCTCTTGCCAACGGGAGACTGGAAGACCTTTAGACCTCAACGCCAGTAAGACAGCCTTCCAGACTGCAGTATTCTCTCGTTCAACCTGTCCGTTACCCCTTGGGTTGTAGCTCGTGGTTCTACTAGAGGCAATCCCATATGAGAGCAGGTATTGCCTCAAGTCGTCACTCATGAACGACGAGCCCCTATCACCGTGGATATAACAGGGGTAACCGAACAGGGTGAAAAGATCACGAAATGCCTTGATAACCGTGGCAGCGGTCATATCAGAACAGGGAATGACAAAAGGGAATCGTGAGTACTCATCAACCACATTGAGGAAGTACACGTTCCGATCTGTCGAGGGAAGGGGGTCCTTAAAGTCCACACTCAGTCTTTCGAAGGGACGAGTGGCCTTAATGAGGTGTGCCCTGTCAGGTCGGTGGAAGTGCGGTTTGCATTCCGCGCATGCCCAGCAGCTTCTGGTTATGGACCTGACATCCTCTACCGAGTAGGGTAGATTCCGGGCCTTTATGAAATGGAAGAGCCGAGTGACCCCCGGATGGCAGAGGTCATTGTGGAGAGCCTGTAATCGATTCTCCTGCACACTAGCGCATGTTCCACGCGACAGGGCGTCCGAGGGCTCATTGAGCTTCCCTGGACGGTACATGATATCATAATTGTAGGTGGAGAGTTCGATTCTCCACCTCAAGATTTTATCATTCTTGATCTTACCCCGTAACGTGTTGTTGAACATGAACACCACGGACCGCTGGTCCGTGAGCAGAGTGAACCGTTTTCCCGCCAAGTAAAAACAGATGGCGCCAATGCCGAACGGCCTCCACAATGGCCTGGGCCTCCTTTTCCACCGCCGAATGTCGAATTTCAGGGCCTTGGAGGGTGCGAGAGGAAAAGGCGACGGGCCTGCCCGCCTGGTTAAGTGTGGCGGCCAGGGCGAAATCAGATGCATCACTCTCCACCTGGAAGGGGATGGACTCATCGATAGCGTGCATCGTGGCTTTCGCGATGTCGGCTTTTATTCTTGCAAAGGCTAAGCGAGCCTCTGTTGCTAGGGGAAAAGAGGTAGACTTGATGAGCGGACGGGCTTTGTCCATGTAATTGGAAACCCACTGTGCATAGTATGAGAAGAAGCCTAAACATCTTCTCAGTGCTTTGATGCTAGTGGGCAGGGGGAGTTCGAGGAGGGGACGCATACGGTCTGGATCAGGGCCAAGGACCCCGTTTTCCACCACGTATCCGAGGATAGCTAGGCGGCGCATGCGAAATACACACTTCTCCCTGTTGTAGGTCAGATTCAGGCGAGATGCAGTGCGTAAGAATCTAAGAAGGTTGGCATCGTGGTCCTGCTGGTCATGGCCGCAGATGGTGACGTTATCCAGGTACGGGAAGGTCGCCCGCAGCCCGTTCTGGTCCACCATTCGGTCCATAGCACGCTGGAAGACCGAGACCCCATTCGTGACACCAAAAGGAACCCTTAAAAAATGGTACAGGCGACCATCCGCCTCAAAGGCCATGTATTGTCGGTCCTCTGGGCGAATGGGGAGCTGGTGATAAGCAGATTTTAAGTCGATGGTGGAGAACACCCGGTACTGCGCAATCTGGTTGACCATGTCAGATATGCGCGGGAGGGGATACGCATCCAGCTGCGTGTATCTGTTAATGGTCTGACTATAGTCTATGACCATCCGGGGTTTGTTCCCATTCTTAACCACCACAACTTGCGCTCTCCAAGGACGAGTGCTAGGTTGGATGATCCCTTCCTTGAGGAGCCGCTGAACTTCAGATCGAATGAAGATCCGATCCTCAGCGCTGTAACGCCTGCTCTTTGTTGCGATGGGCTTGCAGCCTGGCACGAGATTCTGGAATAGGGAGGGTGTGGTAATCCTAAGCGTTGAGAGACTCCATGCGGAGCACGGTGGGCAATTTAGAGGCTGCGGGTCTCCCACTGAAAGCGGAGGGAGTGGCCCATCGTACTGCAGGGTTACACTCTTCAGGTGGACCATAAAATCTAGTCCGAGGAGTATCGGCGCGCAAAGGTGCGGTAACACAAGGAGCCTGAAGTTCTCGTAAACCATGCCCTGCACCGTCAGATTGACCACGCAGCTCCCTAGCACGGTGACAGACCGGGACCTTGACGCCATCGAAATTGTCTGCTTGTCAGTCCGAATCTGGAGACCACACCACTTCACGGTGTCAGGGTGAATGAAGCTCTCCGTGCTTCCGCTGTCAAACAAACAATAAATCTGGCGTCTGTTTACCTGTATGTCCATCATGGACTTGTCGAGTCTGTGAGGCTTGGCCTGGTCCAGGATGATCGACGCCACCGTTGGTTCGTGGGTGCAACTGCAGGCAGCTGAGATGGTTGATGACGACCCCTGCTGGTCATTCGCGGTCGGTGCCGACCAAAATGGCTGCCCCCATAGGTCGCACGTGGACGATGGCGCCAAAACCTGCGGCCCCTGCAGGTCGCACGTGTCTTGCGACTCCGTCGTTCGGAATGGTGACGTCCTGGAATCGCATGTCGTAGAAGACCTTGAAGATGCAGAAGACAAGGAGGCCGGCTCCGGGGAGTCACACGCCGCACTGCTGTTTTTGGATGGAGGTTTGGACTGGCATACTTTGGAATAATGCCCCTTCTTGCCGTAGGCGGAGCACAACACCGCTTTAGCTGGACATCGCTGCCGAGGGTGTTTCACCCCCCCACAGAAGTAACACCGCGGGCCACCTGGAGCTGCTGCCGTCGTCAGGTCCGAGACTGGAAACGCAATCGCGCAGTTTTTCGGTCCCGCTGAATAAAGTGGAGTCTGCGGCTGCCCCTGCCCCTGCCATACTGTCTCCACGCGGTCGTCGGGGTACATCCCCAGACTTTTGGAGGCCGTTTCTAGAGCGTCAGCTAACTCTATGGTTTTAGTGAGATCGAGGTTACCTTGCTCCAACAGCCAAAGGCGGATGTACAACGAGCCGATTCCCGCCACGAACGCATCACGAACTAGGTCGCTCATGTACTGGTCTGCCGACACTGACTTGCAGTTGCAGGCTCTGGCTAGCTGCTGAAGCTCGCACGCGTACTTTTCCGTCGTTTCGCCGGGCTGCCGCCGTCGAGTGGCTAGAAGGTGTCGAGCATGGATCTCATTCGGCGGTTTGTTGTATCGCTTCTTGAGAAGCTCGAGGGCCCCTTTGTAGTCGGTGGCCCCACGGATCGCTAAGTATACAGCGTCGCTTACCCTCGCGTGGAGGACCCGGAGTCTGTCGGCGTCGTCGGTGACCGCTGTGGAGGCGTCGAGGTAATCTTGGAAACAATTCAACCAGTGGTCGAAAGTGTTCGATGCTCCCGCCGCACGTGGGTCCAACGTAAGCCGTTCGGGTTTAAGCATTTGCTCCATGTTTTCTTTTGTTTTTTTTTCAAAAAAAAAGAATTTACTTGTTGGCAATAAAATTGATGCGCGATAAATCACACGGGAGGCAGGATGTACTCGGAAAATAAAGGCTTTTATTGCCAACAATAACAGAGCTACTATATACAATATACAATCCCAGACTAAAGGGTCACCAGGCAGAGCAGTGACCTTTATACCTCTCCCAGGAGGCGGAGCCAACTGGGGTGTACCATAGGACTATATTACCAGGTATAACAGCCCAACCCTAACCCCAACAGTAACATATCTGCAGACTCATAGTGCTGGCCAGACCATGGCTCAGCACTACCTGGTGGGAACCAACAATGGTTCACCACAAAGATAATATAAACATTGAAACGAGAAGCAGGAGTAGGCCATTCTGGTCTTCAAGCCTGCTCCACCATTCATTTTGATCATGGCTGATCATCGAATTCAATACTGTTCCTCCCATATCCCTTGATCCCTTTAGCCCGAAGAGCTATATCTAATTTCTTCTTGAAATCACACAACATTTTGGCCTCAACTACATTCTGTGGTAATGAATTCCACACATTCACCATCCCCTGGGTGAAGAAATTTCTCCTCACCTCAGTTCTAAAAGGTTTCCCCTTATCCTCAAACTATGACCCCTAGTTCTGGATCAATCAGTTGGGTAACATGCCAGTGTTACAACCTGGATCAATGTTTTGGAATGGGAATCGCTATAATGAGGGAGGGGGAAAAATCGACTGAGTATGCTGTGTAAAATTTGGAATGGATGGGTGGGAATTGACAGAAACAAGAACCTGGTGCCCTCACACACACACGCTCACGCACACACACACTCACACACATTCTCACACTCACACATACACACATGCATACTCACACACTCCCACATTCACACAAACACGCGCACACACACACTCACATACACACTCACACACACACACACACACACACTCACACTCACACACACACATACTCACATACACACTCACACACACACACTAGCACACACTCACACACACACATACTCACACGCACACTCATACATGCACACACGCTCATACATGCACACACGCACACACACACACTCACACACACACGACTCTAATGTCTTCAAGCTTTATAACAATATATAATTGTTCTTGGCACAGTGGTTAGCAGTCCTGCCTCACAGCGCTAAGGACCCTGGTTCTATTCTAGCCTTGAGTGTCCATCTGTGTGGAGTCTGCATATTCTCCCCGTGTCTGAGTGGGTTTCTTCCGGATGCTTCGGTTTCCTCCCACAGTCCAAAGATGTGCGGGTTAGATGGATTAACCACGTTAATTTGCCCCTTAGTGTCAGGGGGATTAGCAGGGTAAATACATGGGGTAACGGGGAAAGGGCCTGGGTGGGATTATTGTCACTGCAGGCTCGATGGGCCAAATGGCCTCCTTCTTTACGGTAGAAACATAGAAGATAGGTGCAGGAGTAGGCCATTCTTCGAACCTGTACCACCATTCAATTTGATCATGGTTGATCATGCACTTTCAGTATCCCACTCCCGCCTTCTCTCCATACCGCTTGGTCCCTTTAGCCACAAGGGCCACATCCAGCTCCCCCTTGAGCAGATCTAACAAACTGACCCCAACAGCTTTCTGTGGGAGAGAATTCCACAGGTTCACAACTCTCTGAGTGAAGACGTTCTTCCTCATCTCAGTCCTGAATGGCTTACACTTTATTTTTAGACTGTGACTATGATTCTATTCTGTGCCTAGTTTGAATAAATGAACCCATAGCATGTTTACCCATTTCTTATGAGTGACTGGTGATTATATCATTGGAACAACATGGGAACCCTGGTGGAATGGGGACCTTTAGTGGATAGTAATTGTTCATTTAAGGGCCTCATTTGGCCCACTGGAGGGTGGGCTGCCCATGCCACACCCGCCAGTGGTAAAACTGTGGTGAGGGCAGCTTCAGGCAGGTAGGCATGGACAAGACAGACTAATGAAGGGCATGAGACACTTGGAGAGAAACTAGAGAAGAATACCAGACCAGGAGGCGACAACAATGAGTAGCCTCGAGTGAGAAAGATTAGACAATCTTGATGGTATAGGATCATTGAATCCCTACAGTGCAGAAGGAGGCCATTCAGCCCATTGAGTCTGCACTGACAGCAGTCCCACCTAGGCCCTATCCCCGTAACCCCACATATTTACCCCGCTTATCCCTCTAACATATGCATCCCCGAATACTAAGGGACAATTTTAGCATGGCCAATGCACCTAACCCGCACATCTTTGGATTGGAAGAGGAAACCGGAGCACCTGGAGGAAACCCAAGCAGAACATAGAACATAGAACATAGAACAGTACAGCACAGAACAGGCCCTTCGGCCCACGATGTTGTGCCGAGCTTTATCTGAAACCAAGATCAAGCTATCCCACTCCCTATCATCCTGGTGTGCTCCATGTGCCTATCCAATAACCGCTTAAATTTTCCTAAAGTGTCTGACTCCACTATCACTGCAGGCAGTCCATTCCACACCCCAACCACTCTCTGCGTAAAGAACCTACCTCTGATATCCTTCCTATATCTCCCACCATGAACCCTATAGTTATGCCCCCTTGTAATAGCTCCATCCACCTGAGGAAATAGTTTTTGAACGTTCACTCTATCTATCCCCTTCATCATTTTATAAACCTCTATTAAGTCTCCCCTCAGCCTCCTCCGCTCCAGAGAGAACAGCCCTAGCTCCCTCAACCTTTCCTCATAAGACCTACCCTCCAAACCAGGCAGCATCCTGGTAAATCTCCTCTGCACTCTTTCCAGCGCTTCCACATCCTTCTTATAGTGAGGTGACCAGAACTGCACACAATATTCCAAATGTGGTCTCATCAAGGTCCTAGAATCATAGAATCATAGAAACCCTACAGTGCAGAAGGAGGCCATTCGGCCCATCGAGTCTGCACCGACCACAATCCCACCCAGGCCCTACCCCCACACATCTACCCGCTAATCCCTCTAACCTACGCATCCCAGGACTCTAAGGGGCAATTTTTAACCTGGCCAATCAACCTAACCCGCACATCTTTGGACTGTGGGAGGAAACCGGAGCACCCGGAGGAAACCCACGCAGACACGAGGAGAATGTGCAAACTCCACACAGACAGTGACCCGAGCCGGGAATCGAACCCAGGACCCTGGAGCTGTGAAGCAGCAGTGCTAACCACTGTGCTACCGTGCAACTGTACAGTTGCAGCATAACCCCACGGCTCTTAAACTCCAACCCCCTGTTAATAAAAGCTAACACACTATAGGCCTTCTTCACAGCTCTATCCACTTGAGTGGCAACCTTCAGAGATCTGTGGATATGGACCCCAAGATCTTTCTGTTCCTCCACAGTCTTCAGAACCCTACCTTTGACCCTGTAATCCACATTTAAATTAGTCCTACCAAAATTAATCACCTCACATTTATCAGGGTTAAACTCCATTTGCCATTTTTCAGCCCAGCTTTGCATCCTATCTATGTCTCTTTGCAGCCTACAACAGCCCTCCACCTCATCCACTACCCCACCAATCTTGGTGTCATCAGCAAATTTACTGATCCACCCTTCAGCCCCCTCCTCTAAGTCATTAATAAAAATCACAAAGCGCAGAGGACCAAGCACTGATCCCTGTGGCACTCCGCTAGCAACCTGCCTCCAATCCGAAAATTTTCCATCCACCACCACCCTCTGTCTTCGATCAGACAGCCAGTTACCTATCCAATCGGCCAACTTTCCCTCTATCCCACACCTCCTTACTTTCATCATAAGCCGACCATGGGGGACCTTATCAAACGCCTTACTAAAATCCATGTATATGACATCAACTGCCCTACCTTCATCAACACACTTAGTTATCTCCTCAAAAAATTCTATCAAATTTGTGAGGCACGACTTGCCCTTCACGAATCCGTGCTGACTATCCTGGATTAATCCGCATCTTTCTAAATGGTCGTAAATCCCATCCCTGAGGACCTTTTCCATCAATTTACCAACCACCGAAGTAAGACTAACCTTTCTATAATTACCAGGGTCATTTCTATTCCCTTTCTTAAACAGAGGAACAACATTCGCCATTCTCCAGTCCTCTGGCACTATCCCCGTGGACAGCGAGGACCCAAAGATCAAGGCCAAAGGCTCTGCAATCTCATCCCTTGCCTCCCAAAGAATCCTAGGATATATTTCATCAGGCCCAGGGGACTTATCGACCTTCAGTTTATTCAAAACTGCCAGGACATCCTCCCTCCGAACATCTATTTCCTCCAGCCTATTAGCCTGTAACACTGGGAGAACGTGCAGACTCCACACAGAACAGTGACACAAAGCCGGGAATCGAGCCCGGGTCCCTGGCGCTGTGAGGCAGCAGTGCTAACCACTGTGTCACGTGGTAAGGGTACAAGGGGTGGGATTTTCTGGCCATGTGTGTCCCAAGACCGGAAATTCCGTTCGAGCTCAACGGACCTTTAACTAGTCCACCAAATCTTCTCTCGCACCCGCTACAATTCCCACAATGGGCGGGACAGGAGAATTCCAGCCATGGTGTACAGATCAAAGGTGGATAAATGGAATTAAAATCAGATTAGCTGCGATGTGATGAAATAGTGCAGCAGGTTTGAGGGACTGAGTGATCTCTTCCTGTTCCTAATTATCTAACATAACGAAAGAGGGAAGGATTTGCTCTATTCCTGCAACTATAGGGGTGGAATTTCTGCAAGAATTTGCCTCGTCTCCCAGTGTAACTTCAGTAGAAACTGAAAAGAAAAAGATGTACATCCATTTTGTCTTTTCTCCGACATCTCCATCTGCCATAGCTAC